>NC_143041.1:21744946-21954946 GCF_057628025.1 Oncorhynchus mykiss | reverse complement strand
AGTGAGTCCATGCAACTTATGTGACTTGTTAAGCATTTATTTAGTCCTGAACTAATTTAGGCTTGCCATAACAAAGGAGTTGAATACTTATTGGCTCGAGACATTTCAGCTTGTCATTTTCAATACATTTAGAACATTTTTGAAAAACATATTCCATTTTGACATTATGGGGTATTGTGTGCAAGCCAGTGACCTAAAAAATAGAAATGTTATCAATTTTATATTCAGGCTATAAGACAATAACATTTTGAAAAAGTCAAGGGGTGTGAATAGTTTCTGAAGGCACTGTATATGTGTATCTGCTGTCTACTATCTATATTGTGACTCACCTCTCCCCGGGACACAGAGTTGATCTCAGCCGCCAGTGACTCGGAGAAGGAGGCCGTCACCAGGTTCTTGGCTCCCTGGATGCTCAGGTTGATGATCTGGCCGTTTAGCTCGTCGTTCTGCTCCTTCAGACTGCGGTTGTCTTGCTTGAGGCGTCGGATCTCCTGCTCTAGCTCAGCCTCACGGGTGCGGCTCTGGTACTCTTGCAGCCCGGCACTGGGAGAGAGCCCCCTCCTGGCCTCTGCCTCCAGCTTGTACAGCTGTAGGTGCTCCAGCTGCTTCCGCAGGTCCTCAATCAGCTGGTTGAGGGAGGGGAGAGAGAGAGACTGCAGTTAGAGAGAGATACCGCAATAGTCTATTCTGCAAGAGCAACTAGTCACCAACCGTTGGAGGGGTTGGTTGGAAAAAAACAATAATTGTAGGTATCCTTTTTTACTAGGGCACTCAAACGATTTAAATAAATGTGATTAATCACGTGATTTTCTATAGTTAATCGCGATTAATCAAATGTTTTGAATTTGCTCAAATTTGTCCCTAAAGAAAGATTTTAAAAAGCAGTGCATTGAGTTACAGGCATACTATGCTTTGATTGTAAGGGATGGAAACACAAAATAATCTCTATCAGAAACAAAATGCTCAAGAAGGCCTATTCTCTGTTATCAATGTTCTTGATGTTTAACATTTTGCATGCACAAGCACAAATTCTGTTAAAGCTTCAGGCATTCTAAATGAGTGTTCGCCCAATTGCTGATTGGAGGGTTAACTATAGGAAAAAAATTGAACTGGCTCTCTGGATACAAAGCGAATTTCAACCTGTCCAACAATATTATGAATTCCACAGATGACAATAACAACAGATCAGCCAGAAGCTGAAGCTAGATATACCCAGGGTTTTCTAAAGCTAGCCAGTTTCAGTTAGCTTCACATTCAAGCTCAGGCTTAATCCGTACTACGTCGGTAGATATTGCTTGTCCGCCTGCTGCTAACTCTAGTAGGCTTGTAACTGCGTGCATAGAGACAATGCTGAAACATCAATCAATGGGTGGGTCTATGTCACATTTTAATTTGTTCCGAAATCAAAATGAAAGAAAAGTTATCTCACAAATTCAGCAGGCTATGGTGTGAAATAGGCTTGTTGAAGTGCCGTCTTTATTTTATTACTTATCGTTAATGCCGTCTTTGGTGTGCTTATCAATGCACAAGCACCTTTTTTCACATTCCTATCGATAAAATAATTATATGAAGTCATATACAAGTTTTACTGTGCGTGAAGTTTAAAATGTATTCTTACATTACTAAATGTAAAATGCGATTTTTTAACACACAAAGAAACATTATCAGTCATCTTCCTCAAATGAAGGGGATGATGACGCAATCTTTACAAGAGGGAGGAAATCAGGTTCGCATCTCGCAGTTCAGACACTTCATTCAGAATAAATGGAGTTAGCCTGCCCGGGAGCAGGTTAGTTCTGAAGGATTCGTTGCCATTGAAATGTACCTGTCTAAAAGGTGAGACACTTTCATGGTACCGGTTATCCCAAGTTGAACTGGTTGACCAAAGTTGCCTCGCTAACTCCTCAAACCACGTACGTAGTATACGGCTAACATCTGAGTTAATGTAATACAGCTATTAGATCTAGCCTAGGAACAACTTATCCATGTTCTTCAACATGAACTAGCCACAAGTTGCTTCTACTAGAATTGTGATAATTTGCTTAAAGATGCACTATGCAGAAATCGCGCCGCCGTTTTCTTCGTTACAAAAATTTTAATCTTTGACTGGAGAACTACAACAAAACAGTAGCTAAATGGAATGGATGTCCTGTTCTGATTAAAACATCAGAAGCCTCCTCCCTAAGTGTGTCTTACTCACTGCTCTAGCACACTCTGCTAACCCTGATGTCCTTGCCGTGTCTGAATCCTGGCTCAGGAAGGCCACCAAAAATTCTGAGATTTCCATACCCAACTATAACATCTTCCGTCAAGATAGAACTGCCAAAGGGGGAGGAGTTGCAGTCTACTGCAGAGATAGCCTGCAAAGTAATGTCATACTTTCCAGGTCCATACCCAAACAGTTCGAACTACTAATTTTGAAAATGACTCTCTCCAGAAATAAGTCTCTCACTGTTGCCGCCTGCTACCGACCCCCCTCAGCTCCCAGCTGTGCCCTGGACACCATTTGTGAATTGATCGCCCCCCATCTAGCTTCAGAGTTTGTTCTGTTAGGTGACCTAAACTGGGATATGCTTAACACCCCGGCAGTCCTACAATCTAAGCTAGATGCCCTCAATCTCACTCAAATCATCAAGGAACCCACCAGGTACAACCCTAACTCTGTAAACAAGGGCACCCTCATTGACGTCATCCTGACCAACTGGCCCTCCAAATACACTTCCGCTGTCTACAACCAGGATCTCAGCGATCACTGCCTCATTGCCTGTATCCGCTACGGAGCCGCAGTCAAACGACCACCCCTCATCACTGTCAAACGCTCCCTAAAACACTTCTGTGAGCAGGCCTTTCTAATCGACCTGGCCCGGGTATCCTGGAAGGACATTGACCTCATCCCGTCAGTTGAGGATGCCTGGTCTTTCTTTAAAAGTAACTTCCTCACCATTTTAGATAAGCATGCTCCGTTCAAAAAATGCAGAACTAAGAACAGATATAGCCCCTGGTTCACTCCAGACCTGACTGCCCTCGACCAGCACAAAAACATCCTGTGGCGGACTGCACTAACATCGAATAGTCCCCGCGATATGCAACTGTTCAGGGAAGTCAGGAACCAATACACACAGTCAGTCAGGAAAGCTAAAGCCAACTTCTTCAGGCAGAAGTTTGCATCCTGTAGCTCCAACTCCAAAAAGTTCTGGGACACTGTGAAGTCCATGGAGAACAAGAGCACCTCCTCCCAGCTGCCCACTGCACTGAGGCTAGGTAACACGGTCACCACCGATAAATCCATGATTATCGAAAACTTCAACAAGCATTTCTCAACGGCTGGCCATGCCTTACGCCTGGCTACTCCAACCTCGGCCAACAGCTCCCCCCCCCCCGCAGCTACTCGCCCAAGCCTCTCCAGGTTCTCCTTTACCCAAATCCAGATAGCAGATGTTCTGAAAGAGCTGCAAAACCTGGACCCGTACAAATCAGCTGGGCTTGACAATCTGGACCCTCTATTCCTGAAACTATCCGCCGCCATTGTCGCAACCCCTATTACCAGCCTGTTCAACCTCTCTTTCATATCGTCTGAGATCCCCAAGGATTGGAAAGCTGCCGCAGTCATCCCCCTCTTCAAAGGGGGCGACACCCTGGACCCAAACTGTTACAGACCTATATCCATCCTGCCCTGCCTATCTAAGGTCTTCGAAAGCCAAGTCAACAAACAGGTCACTGACCATCTTGAATCCCACCGTACCTTCTCCGCTGTGCAATCTGGTTTCCGAGCCGGTCACGGGTGTACCTCAGCCACGCTCAAGGTACTAAACGATATCATAACCGCCATCGATAAAAGACAGTACTGTGCAGCCGTCTTCATAGACCTTGCCAAGGCTTTCGACTCTGTCAATCACCGTATTCTTATCGGCAGACTCAGTAGCCTCGGTTTTTCGGATGACTGCCTTGCCTGGTTCACCAATTACTTTGCAGACAGAGTTCAGTGTGTCAAATCGGAGGGCATGCTGTCCGGTCCTCTGGCAGTCTCTATGGGGGTGCCACAGGGTTCAATTCTCGGGCCGACTCTTTTCTCTGTATATATCAATGATGTTTCTCATGCTGCGGGCGATTCCCTGATCCACCTCTATGCAGACGACACCATTCTATATACTTCCGGCCCGTCCTTGGACACTGTGCTATCTAACCTCCAAACGAGCTTCAATGCCATACAGCACTCCTTCCGTGGCCTCCAACTGCATGCTTTTCAACCGTTCGCTGCCTGCACCCGCACGCCTGACCAGCATCACCACCCTGGATGGTTCCGACCTTGAATATGTGGACATCTATAAGTACCTAGGTGTCTGGCTAGACTCTAAACTCTCCTTCCAGACCCATATCAAACATCTCCAATCGAAAATCAAATCAAGAGTCGGCTTTCTATTCCGCAACAAAGCCTCCTTCACTCACGCCGCCAAACTTACCCTAGTAAAACTGACTATCCTACCGATCCTCGACTTCGGCGATGTCATCTACAAAATTGCTTCCAACACTCTACTCAGCAAACTGGATGCAGTTTATCACAGTGCCATCCGTTTTGTCACTAAAGCACCTTATACCACCCACCACTGCGACTTGTATGCTCTAGTCGGCTGGCCCTCGCTACATATTCGTCGCCAGACCCACTGGCTCCAGGTTATCTACAAGTCCATGCTAGGTAAAGCTCCGCCTTATCTCAGTTCACTGGTTACGATGGCAACACCCATCCGTAGCACGCGCTCCAGCAGGTGTATCTCACTGATCATCCCTAAAGCAAACACCTCATTTGGCCGCCTTTCGTTCCAGTTCTCTGCTGCCTGTGACTGGAACGAATTGCAAAAATCGCTGAAGTTGGAGACTTTTATCTCCCTCACCAACTTCAAACATCTGCTATCTGAGCAGCTAACCGATCGCTGCAGCTGTACATAGTCTATTGGTAAATAGCCCACCCATTTTCACCTACCTCATCCCCATACTGTTTTTATTTATTTATTTTTCTGCTCTTTTGCACACCAATATCTCTACCTGTACATAACCATCTGATCATTTATCACTCCAGTGTTAATCTGCATAATTGTAATTATTTGCCTACCTTCTCATGCCTTTTGCACACAATGTATATATAGACTCCCCTTTTTTCTACTGTGTTTTTGACTTGTTAATTGTTTACTCCATGTGTAACTCTGTGTTGTCTGTTCACACTGCTATGCCTTATCTTGGCCAGGTCGCAGTTGCAAATGAGAACTTGTTCTCAACTAGCCTACCTGGTTAAATAAAGGTGAAATAAAAAAAATAAATAAAAAAAAATCATTGTTGGAAGTTCGAGTTATATAAAGAGGCATTCAGCGATGGCTACAATGCTACAACTCCCGTACGGGCTCGGGAGAGACGAAGGTTGAAAGTCATGCGTCCTCCGATACACAACCCAACCAAGCCGCACTGCTTGTTAACACAGCGCGCATCCAACCCGGAAGCCAGCCGCACCAATGTGTCTGAGGAAACACCGTGCACCTGGCAACCTTGGTTAGCACGCACTGCGCCCGGCCCGCCACAGGAGTCGCTGGTGCGCGATGAGACAAGGATACCCCTACCGGCCATCCCCTCCCTAACCCGGGACGACTGAGAGATGAGAGGAGTGAAAAGCAAACTGCTCCTGATGGCAATGCCTTAGCTAGCAGCGCTGCTTATCCTGCCAGTTCAGCATCACCACTGGCACCTCCACTAGCTAGTAGGTCTACTAATGAGTCAGTGCATCCAAGAACGTAGTGCCCGGAACAGGTGCAATTTGGACCGAGGCTCAGTTCAAGACCAAGCAAACTTGTAAGCCCTGGCTTGTCAAGCAAAATTCAAAGCTGGGCTGTCCAACATGCAAAAAGGTATGGAGTTTGGGCCCGGAATAGACTGGAGGGATGAAACTAGCAAAAGAGTGAGTGAAATGTAAAGTAACATCCTCTGCCTCCAAAGTAAAAAAGCAACAAAGAGCCCCCAGAAAAGAGGTTTTTGAACATGCCCAAACCAAGGCCCATTTAGCTGCAACACACATTGCAGACAAGTCTAAAGAGGACACCTTAACACAGGTTGTAGTTAAAGCTCAAAATAAAAACATAGACACTACTGCTAGTCTTTTGAACAGCTTATAAGGAGGCTAAACATCACAGACCCGCTCACGGTTTTGAGCAAGAAATTGACTGTCAGGAGTTAAATGAACTTGAGATGGAGAGAATTCTCCATTCCAATGTTGCTTGCTCCAACATACAGCAACATATTTCATCCGAAATAAAGCAAAAACGATTTGAAAGAATAGTACAGCGCTCTCCCAAAATCAGCTCGATGAGGCTACTAGTTTGAATAAAAGAGTGCCTTCATTGTTCCAAACGTTGGGGATTTTTATTGATGTTGTGTGACGCAAGCTTATTTTGTTATTCAAGTTGTGAAGTATTGTTCATTTTTAATCGTGTGTCCCAAAGAGTAAATACTCTTCATTGTATACATCAGACTTCAGCTGGCAGATATGGACATACCGGCAAACATTTTTGTTGATCTTGTGGAACTGGAGGATTTATCTGCTGAGGGAATTGTCTGTAATCTGTTATCTGCATTAGAGGGTATAAAGTTTACTGAGGACTTTCTCTCCAAAACCCTCATTAGAATTACGTGTGATGGTGCGTCTGTCATGCTGGTATACAAGAGTGGAGTAGCAACAAGGCTCCAGGCCCTCTTCTCTAATTTAACTGTTTGGCACTGCTCGGCACACAGGCTTGAGCTTGCAGTAGGCGATGTGGTAAAATTGATGGGATCTATCAATCATTTAAAAATACTAAAGGACAAGCTACATGTGCTTTACAGCATATCCAACAAAAAATTAATGGAGCTGAGGGAGTGCACAGAGAGTTTAGACATTCAGCTGTGCAAAATCGGCAGGATCTTGGACACTAGATGGGTTGCCACCCAGTTTTAGAACTGGAGAGTCTGTGTGGAACAATTACCCGGCTCTTCACAAGCATTTCACCACAGCAGCTAAGGATGCTTCCCACGACGGCGTGACCCGTCAGAGCTGTAGTGGCCTGGCCATGGGCATATCCTTGCATGCATTTGTTAACAATCTAGGCCTTATATGTGATGCACTTCCAGAACTATCGGAATTGTCACTCAAGCTCCAAAAGAGAGACTGCACAATTATTACTGCACACAGGGCAGTCACCAGGGAAGCGAGGGTGTTCAGGGCAATGGCAGAGCAGCCAGGCCGACACGACACTCACAACTCAGCCAGAGAGGGATTCAGGAGAACTCTTTCCAATGCGTCAAACTGAATGGTGGAAGACCCAGCGCCTTTCTGCATACCTCCACCATATCAGGGCTACTCTTTCTGAACCTTGTTGGCCCACCCTTAACCAAATTGTACCCAGTCCCCTATATGAGGTCATGGATTGCTGAAGGACACAAATGTGTCACAGACACCAGGAGCAAAACAAGAAATAGGGAGGAGAATACGCACAAGGAAATGGTTGTTGTGGGAGGTTTTGGAAAACTAAGGTAGGAACATCTTTTTCCTTTACAAACTTGTTCTGTACTGTGAAGTTAATCTGAATATGCGCTTCATATTATCACATAGGCAGGAGGCCTATTTATTATAATAATATGTGTTCTGCTGTAGCTTACATTTATTTATTTTATTTGAAGTATATTCTGATATCAAATTGATTGTGATATGTTTGTTCTACTGCTACATTGATGTCTTGAAAAGTACATGAAATTCGAGTCTTGCAAGCCCCACAGCTGGGTATGTGTGCATATGAATATGACGGGTGCTCTGCAGTGACGCCTAAATATCATGCTGTACATTCTGCCCTACCAAGCAAAAGAGTGTGCATTTGTTCAAAGAAACTGTGCAAACAAACTGTGCATTTGTTCAAAAAAATGTGTTGACATTTTTTATACATTAAATACATGCTTTATCATGTGGACAAATATCCTGCCTCCAATGTGTTGTGTTATGGAGAAAATGGGGGGGGTCATGTCTGCAGTAACTGCAAAACGTTACAGTGTAACCAAGGAAAAAGGCAGTAACTAACATCACACACATGTTAGTTACTGGTTTCACTGAGCTTTGGGCTGCAGTGTCTCTGGTTGACCATGGTATCATTTATTATTCTTTGCGGATACAAGTATCAAACTATATGACACTGACAGCTACATACAAACAAATATATTAACACAAGTTGGTGTTAAAAACAATCGTAATGGAAATTTATTCCAGTGGATGTACCAAGCAAGAAGGTAACTGCCGCATAGGGTCAAAGGTCATATTAGAGATCAGGGTAAATATTAATAAAAAATAACCTCACAGTAAGACAACATCTCCAATGATCTGTTACAATTGTGACCCGTTTCAGGAAACTATGCGTATGTCGCGGGTCACTACTTCACAGGAGAGCTGTTTGAACAACTTAAAAAAAATATCAAAATGCATTTTTTTGGCAGAAATGCCTTCTCGAAAATGTGAACTTTCATGTGCCTTAATAACAAACGTGTATGCTATCTGTAAATACAAATAAAATGGTTAAATTACAAGCCTAGTTGGTTTAGCCACAGAAAAAGTCAGAAACCTTCCCACTAGCCATGATTGGCTGAGATAATGAGTGGGCTGGATATGCCGAGAGATGAGTTTGGATTGGTTTGCCAAATAGCACGCTTCTGTCTATTTATGCTGGTCAGTGTGTGTAGGTAATCCTGTTTAACGCAGCTCTAAAAATGTTTTTTTATCGCGTAGTAAACTGCATATATGTTGCTCTACATTTTCTGGAGGACCGAGTTTTGAAATCTGTGTAATTGAGTATGATAGCTAAGGTAAGATTCATGCAGGCTAGTAACGTCATGAGGTGGGATTACGGTTAATTGTTTATTTAGCTAGCTACATGTCTTAACAAAAGATTCCACTATGCAAGTAACCATTTTGGGTCCGTTCGTAAATTCAGTCTGGCCATTTACTCCGATTTCAGAGCACTCTCGTCTGAGTGTGCTAGTATGCAAATAATTGATGAATTTACGAACGCTCAACACCCGTTGAAAATGATGATTTCAGTAAACCTCTGCAAAAAAAGTAAATTCAATTATTGCCAGCACCAGTTACAGTCACCAACGCTCTGGATAACATGAAAACAGCCTAACCAGCTCTGCTAGGGTGAGTAAAATGGTCAGCGTTTGGGTGGCGGCTAAAGCTTAAGAGGGTGTGAATGATGTTTGAATGGGTGTAGACAAAGAAGAGCTCTCCAGTAAGAACCAAAACAAAGGCCATTTTCTCAAAAGTGAAGTTATCGAATTTCAAAGCAGAATTACTTACCCATTGTTCCTCAAATGCAGTGTATGATATACAAATATATAAATTAGGCTATAAGAAATTCAGACCTGTAAGCCCCACAGCTATACTAGAGCATGTGGGCATAGTATATGTTTGAGACCAACGTGACCGTGGCTGTGTGAGAAGTGTGCCAGTATCTCACATAACTAGAATGAGATTCGCTTTCTATGATCTCTCTCCCTCTCTGCTCCGATAGACATGAGCCTGAACCCTCATCTCTCAAGTGTTGCACTTAATCATTTATTTAGACTATGCTGTAGGCCACCAAAATATTTAATCAACTTCCAAATACGGAGAGATAGTCTTTTGGCACGAGTGCATCGGCCATCACCAGTGAGTGAGCTGCCCATCATTGGGTGAGTCAGTGAAATTGGAAAGCATTTTTAGGACTATAATTCCTCCTCATATTGTAGCCTATAATATGTGTCTCCACACACCTAGGCCAAGGCTATTGATGGATTCAAGACAAGGTCATTTTTATTGATCTCTGATTCTCAGTTTGTCAGTTTCAAAGTAGGCTGCTATTTCGATCATTTGTGTGGTATTAACAAAGATTCTTCCAAAGTCTCCAGTCATGAAACATTACGTAGAATTGCATGAAATGCGTTTATTAAAAGGCCAACATTTTATGCAAATGAAAATGTACCCCCATGTGTGCAACTTCTGTAAGTGCCTCTACTCTACTGCTCTTTGCCACTAGTCAAATGATATGAATGCAATGCTTTAAAATAAATAACTCAGAACTCCCCAGGTCACCCCCCTCTCATGCTCACTGTTTGTTCCAGCACCTCCCGGTTTACAAATTAAGCACTGAGCATGACTAGCTAGCTACTTGATGCTTTTGCGGTTATCTAAAGAAACACCTGGGAATGTGTTTATCATTAAACTTTCAGTAAATTTTTCTTGTTGCTCAAAGATGTGCATATAGTGGATGTTTAATTAAGGACCACATTCAGACAGATATCACTACATAACAGAAGCTGCTGCCACTGAGTGAACGCTGTGTTGTGTGTTGCACTTCATAGAGTCCGTGCAGAAACTTTGACAGCCATATTTATTTCTTCATTATTATATTTTCTACCCAGGAGATGAAAAATAACGAAAGCCAAAAGGAATCCTAATCCCACTCATTGACGGAGCTAAACTAAATGACAGACAGGACAACATTTGACGTGTAGTCAGAGTCAGATGGACGTACAGTGGGTTGCTATGTACAGGTGTGACCTCATGACCTCTCACCTCCTGCGTGTGCTCCTTCTCCTTCTGGTTTTGGTGGCGTTCGTGGGTCAGCTTGTCGGACGTCTTCCTGCGGGTTTCCAGCTCCTCGTTCAGCCTCTCAGTCACATCCTCCAACTCATCCTCTAGCTTCCTCTTCTCCTAATGGGCAAACAAGAGGAAGGAGGGATGAGAGGAGAGATACAGTGAGTTCCAAAAGTATTGGGACAGTGACAATTTGTTGGTTGTTCTGGCTCTGTACTCCAGCACTTTTGGATTTGAAATTCATACTTTTGGTCCCCTAAAATGGGGGAACTATGTACAAAAAGTGCTGTAATTTCTAAACGGTTCACCTGATATGGATGAAAACACCCTCAAAGGAAAGCTGACTGTTTGCACTTTAACCTCAGTCATTGTATAATTAAAAATCCAAGGTGCTGAAGTACAGAGCCCCCCCCCCCCCTAAATAAGTGTGTCACAATACTTTTGGAGCTTGCTGTAAATACACAAGGTATAGGAGGGAAGAGAAAGAGATGAGGGGAAGAGATAGAAACTGGAGAAATGGGGGTCATAAAGGAGAGAAGAGGTAAATAGACAAGCGATTGGAGCGAAGAGCTAAATAGACAAAGGATTGGCGGGAAAAGAGATGGGGGAAGATAAGAAAACTGCAGATTTGGCTTGATATGGAGGTGAAAGGAGAGGAAAGGGAGGGACGGGAGAAAAGACAGTGCTCTTACCTCCTCTAGTCTCTCAATGTTGGCACGGTAACAGGGTACACAGGACCTCAGCTCACTGTTCTCCTCATCCAGCTGCTGCAGCCTACGATAGAAAACAGCACAGTTTGAAAACATACACCAATGATATAGCCACAGTGCAGTACACATTGACAACCCCTATTCGAAATCAAATCATATTGTATTCGTCACATGCTTTCCCTGTCAACAGGTGTGGACTAACAGGGAAATGCTTACTTATGGGTACTTCCCAACAATGCAGAGAAAGAAAATAGTGAAATAATAGAAAAGTAAAACATAAATAAAAGTAATAACAGATACACAATGAGTAACAATAACATGGCTATGTACAAGGGGTACGACTACCGAGTTTATGTGCAGGGGTACAGGGTAATTGAGGTAGATATGTACACATTAGGGATGCATGATATATCGGTAAGAATATCGGAATCGGACGATAATAGCTAAAAATGGCTACATCGGCATCCGATGTGCAAAACCAATGTCAAAGCTGACGTGCATACAGTTGAAGTCGGAAGTTTACATACACTTAGGTGTTAGTTTACATACACTCAAGACATAGCAAAGCAGTTCGACACATACAATAACACACATGGAGTAAAACAAACATACAGTCAATAAATAATACAGTAGAAAAATAAGTCTATATACAACATGCGCAAATTAGTTGAGATAAGGGAGGTAAAGGCAAAAGAAAAGGCCATGGTGGCAAAGTAAATACAATATAGCAAGTAAAACACTGGAATGGTAGATTTGCAGTGGAAGAATGTGCAAAGTAGAAATAGAAATAATGGGGTGCAAAGGACCAAATTAAATAAATACAGTAGGGGAAGAGGTAGTTGTTTGGGCTAAATTATAGATGGTCTATGTACAGGTGCAGTCATCTGTGAGCTGCTCTGACAGCTGGTGCTTAAAGCTAGTGAGGGAGATAAGTGTTTCCAGTTTCAGAGGCCACGGAAGGAGAGTTGTATGGCATTGAAGCTCCTCTGGAGGGTTGTTAACACAGTGTCCAAAGAAGGGCCAGAAGTATACAGAATGGTGTCGTCTGCGTAGAGGTGGATCAGAGACTCATCAGCAGCAAGAGCAACATCATTGATGTATACAGAGAAGAGAGTCGGCCCAATAATTAAACCCTGTGGCACCACCATAGAGACTGCCAGAGGCCCGGACAACAGGCCCTCCGATTTGACATACTGAACTCTATCAGAGAAGTAGTTGGTGAACCAGGCGAGGCAATCATTTGAGAAACCAAGGCTATCGAGTCTGCCGATGAGGATGTGGTGATTGACAGAGTCAAAAGCCTTGGCCGGGTCAATGAATTTGGCTACACAGTATTGTTTCTTATCGATGGTGGTTAAGATATCGTTTAGGACCATGTCTAATGTGTATTTGGGGGGGGGGGGGGATTTCTATTTTTAGTGATTATTTTCTGTCTGTTTATAGTTGCTTCAGGGTTGTTAAGTCTAAGAAGGCTGTAGGGTAAGTCCAACTGTTGCTAATTGAGAGCATCTTGACTGGCTGCATCACCGCTTGGTATGGCAACTGCTTTGCATCTGACCGCAAGGTGCTACAGAGGGTAGTGTTTACGGCCCAGTACATCACTGGGGCCGACCTACCTGCCATCCAGGACCTCTATACCAGGCTGTGTCAGAGGAAGACCCTACAAATTTTCAGTCTCCCAAGTCACTGTTCTCTCTGCTACCACATGGCAAGTCTGATGCACCAAATCTGGAACCAACAGGACCCTGAACAGCTTCTACCCCCAAGCCAAAGTTAGTTCGGGTAGCTATTTGGTTAATTATTATTATTTTTTATTTTTTTAACCTTTATTTAACTAGGCAAGTCAGTTAAGAACAAATTCTTATTTTCAATGACGGCCTAGGAACAGTGGGTTAACTGCCTGTTCAGGGGCAGAACGACAGATTTGTACCTTGTCAGCACGGGGGCTTGAACTTGCAACCTTCCGGTTACTAGTCCAACACACTAGGCTACCCTGCTGCCCCATTTAACTATCTGCATTGACCCTTTTTGCTCTAACTTTAACTCATCACATTGTTAACTAAATGTTGCTTTATTCCGAGCTATATGTACTAGGGATGCACCGATATGACATTTTTGGCCGCTACCGATATCTGATATTTTCCTTGCCAAAAACCCCGATACTGATAACCGATATTTACATTTTTTGCGACCTTTTAAGCTTTCTAGTACAGTTAAATAGTTGAAACACACACACACACTGACCAAAAAGTTATTTTGTTGGCATTTACATGTTTCCATTACCAGTAAAGCATAATCCATATATATTTCTTTCAGTTCCTTGCTGTGCTGTTTTGTTGTTAATTTATTCAGTTGTTTCATTCTCAAACAGGATTTTGTTATACATGTCAAGCAGTGAAGTTTCAGCTCTGTCTGTCCGTGGCCTCTTCTGTCGTGGGTCCTCTTCGTTGGTACGCACTGTGTCCGTTTCCATCTTGTCCAGCTGTGTCTGTAACATTTCACGTAAACCCTGTTTTTTGTCTGCATCGAAGTAGCGGTCCTTGTACCTAACATCAAGCATGGTCGCGACACAGTAAAGAGGCTCAGAAAGAATGCCACCGAATCGCTTGTTCACAGCCTCTAGTAGAGTACTTTTGCAAGTTTTAACCCCACGGTCTGTCGGCAGTTTTGTTGAGCAGGCGTTTCAATGCCATGACAGAGGGTGTCACATCTGCTGCAGACGCAGTTGATGAGCTTATTTCTGGAGTCAGTTGATCGAATGGAGCTAGGAGTGTGTTCATGTTTCCAAGTTTTAAACATGTTCTCAAATGCCATTGAAATGGCAGCGGAATGAGAACCAGCACATTATTGAGCATGCAATACGGCTTTCTTCAGTACAAAATCCTTGTCGACCCACTGTGCTGTCAGACTCTGCATGCTACATCGCTGGTCCAAATGTCAGTCGTGAAGCTAATAGCAGTGACGCCCATAGCAAGAAGCTCATGGATGTGCATTTCAACAATACTGTGTAACTCTGGTAGTGCAACATCTGAAAAATAGCACCTACTTGGTAGTGTGTACCGGGGCTTGAGGTGCTCGACCAGTAGGCGAAAGTCAACATCATCCACGACAGAGAACGGTTGATTGTCAAGGGCAATGAATTCCCTTATCTTGGTGTTAATGGATTTCGCTTTGAGTTGTCTCGCTGAAATGTTCTTACTCTTTCAAATGACTACTCGCCTTGAACTTGTTTGGTTGTTGGAAGTGTGAGCTTACTTTTTTCCCCTTTTGTTCTAAGTAGTCGTTGTGTCACGCGGGACTAGGTGTGTGTGCAGGAATCAGACGCAGAGAGAGAGAGTAACGGAGTAAAGTGCTTTGCTATTGCACACCAAACTGATAAGCCCAATGCAGGACACTATACCGGACAACCCAAAACCACAGGGTGTCCAGGGTGTGACAGTACCCCCCCGACGCGCAGCTCCCGCAGTGCGGGAGGACGACCCGGTGGAGGACGACCCGGAGGACGAGGCGCCGGGCGATCCGGGTGGAGGCGGTGGAAATCTCTCAGGAGAGAAGGGTCCAAAATGTCCCCCACCGGAACCCAGCATCTCTCCTCCGGACCGTACCCCTCCCAGTCAACAAGGTACTGTAGGCCCCTCACCCGGCGTCTCGAGTCCAAAATGCCACGGACTGTGTACGCCGGGGACCCCTCGATGTCCAGAGGGGGCGGAGGGACCTCAGGCACCTCACCTTCTTGCAGGGGACCAGCCACCACTGGCCTGAGGAGAGACACATGAAACGAGGGTTTAATACGGTAATACCTAGGAAGTTGTAACCTGTAACACACCTCGTTTATTCTCCTCAGGACTTTGAATGGCTCCACACACTGCGGCCCCAGCTTCCGACAGGGCAGGCGGAGGGGCAGGTTTCGGGTCGAGAGCCAGACCCTGTCCCCCGGTGCAAACACGGGGGCTTCACTGCGGTGCTAGTTAGCGCTCCTCTTCTGCCGTTCTCCCGCTAACCTTAGCGATTCCTGGACGGCTTTCCAGGTGTCCTTGGAGCACTGTACCCATTCCTCAACCACAGGAGCCTCGGTCTGGCTCTGATGCCATGGGGCCAGGACTGTCTGGTAACCTAACACACACTCAAAAGGGGACAAGTTAGTTGAGGAGTGGTGTAGGGAGTTCTGAGCTCGACCAGGCCGGTCCCGGCAATATGACCGCAGAAACCTGCCCACATCCTAGTTTACGTGCTCCACCTGCCCATTACTCTCGGGGTGAAAACCTGAGGTTAAGCTGACCGAGACCCCCAGTCTCTCCATAAACGCCCTCCATACTCTGGACGTGAATTGGGGACCCCGATTCAGAAACGATGTCCTCAGGCACCCCATAGTGCCGGAAGACACGGGTAAACAAGGCCTCCGCAGTCTGCAGGGCCGTAGGGAGACCGGGCAACGGGATGAGACGACAGGACCGATCCACAACGACCAGGATTGTAGTACTTCCCTGGGACGGGGGAAGGTCGGTAAGAAAGTCCACCGATAAGTGTGTCCACGGCCGTTGTGGAACGGGGAGGGGTTGTAAACTTCCCTCTAGGCAAGTGCCGAGGAGCCTTGCTCTGAGCGCATACTGAGCAGGAGGAGACATACAATCTCACGTCCTTAGCCAGCGTGGGCCACCAGTATCTCCCTCTAAGACTCCGCACTGTCCTCTCGATGCCAGGATGACCCGAGGAGGGGAGAGTATGAGCCCAACGGAACAGCTTATCCCGGACCCCCCTCGGCATGTACTGAGCCCCCGCTGGACAGTTAGGGGGGGCCGGCTCCTACCGTGAGGCCCTCTCTATCTCCACCGTCCACCTCCCATACTACCGGTGCCACGAGACATGAAGGTGGAATGTTGGGAGTTGGCTCAACGGACCGCTCCTCGGTATCATAGAGGCGGGACAGCGCGTCGGCTTTGGTGTTTTGGGAGCCTGGCCGGTATGAGATGGTAAACCGAAACCTGGTGAAAAACATGGCCCATCTAGCTTGACGTGGATTTAGTCTCCTCGCTGCCCGGATATACTCGAGATTACGATGGTCAGTCCAGATGAGAAAAGGGTGTTTCGCCCCCTCAACCCAATGTCTCCACACCTTCAGAGCCTTGACTACAGCTAACAACTCCCGGTCCCCCACGTCATAGTTTCGTTCCGCCGGACCGAGCTTCCTCGTCTGGGAGTCGGCCCTCCCGACTCCCAGACGAGTTCCTCCAGCACCGGTTGGCCGTGTGCCCTCGCCGACCACAACTGGTGCAGGAGGACACTCCTCCGGTCCCCCTCGAAGCCGCCCCTCCTAACTCCATAGGGATAGGGGCAGGAGGGCTGGGAAGTGGAAACGACAGGACCTGATCCGAACGCTTGCGGGCAGCCAGCAGGTTGTCGAGACGGATAGCCATGTCAATGAGTTCATCCAGTGTGAGGGTGGTGTCCCGACATGCTAGCTCCCTGTGGACGTCCTCCCTGAGACTGCATCGGAAATGATCTATCAGGGCCCTGTCATTCCACCCTGCTCCTGCGGCCAAGGTCCTGAACTCCAGGGCAAAGTCCTGCGCGCTCCTCTTCTCCTGGCGCAGGTGGAACAGCCGTTCACCCACCGCACGACCCTCTGGTGGATGGTCAAACACAGCTCGAAATCGGCAGGTGAACTCGGGGTAATGATCCCTCGCCGAGTCCGGACAGTTCCAAACTGCGTTGGCCCACTCGAGAGCTCACCCAGTCAAACAGGAGACGAGGGCGCTCACGCTCTCCTCTCCGGAGGGAGCAGGACGCACGGTAGCCAGGTACAGTTCCAGTTGTAGAAGGAAACCCTGGCACCCCGCCGCCGTTCCATCATACTCCCGTGGGAGCGTCAGCCGAAGAACCCCGGAGCCAGATGCGGTAGCAGGAACAGGAGGTGCTGGAGGAGGGGGTGCTGGAGATGAGGTGGGAAGGCCACTCCTCTCCCATCGATCCATCCTCTCCATCATTTGGTCCATGGCCGAACCAATGCTATGGAGAACGCTGGTATGATGGAGGACCCTTTCCTCCATCGATGGGAGAGGAGATGCGGCTGCTCCTGCTGATTCCATGTTGCGGTGCGGGATTCTGTCACGCGGGACTAGGTGTGTGTGCAGGAATCAGACGCAGAGAGAGAGTAACAGAGTAAAGTGCTTTACTATTGCACACCAAACTGATAAGCCAAGGACACTATACCAGACAACCCAAAACCACAGGGTGTCCAGTATAGAAAATAAAACACCACGACCTAATATGTACACACCTAACAAAAGATCCCGCACAAAACAAGGGCGGGTCAAACTACTACATATAAGGAAGCTAATTAAACCAAAATACACACAGGTGAAACTAATAAGACAAAACCAACAGACAAACGAAAAAGGGATCGGTAGCGGCTAGTAGGACGGTGACGACGACCGCCGAGCACCGCCCGAACAGGCAGAGGTGCCAACTGCGGCGGAAGTCGTGACACGTTGAACGTCTGGGGGTGATGCACTTTCAAATTAGTAATTAGGTTTGTGGTATTGAAAGATTTCACTTTCTCCACTCCTCTGGAAATAATAGCAGCACAAATGTTGCTGGCCTTCTAGGCAGAGTTCCTCTTTCCAGTGTGTGTGTTCTTTTGCCCATCTTAATATTATATTTTTATTGGCCAGTCTGAGATATGGCATTTTCTTTGCAACTCTGCCTAGAAGGCCAGCATCCCGGAGTCGCCTCTTCACTGTTGAAGTTGAGACTGGTGTTTTGTGGGTACTATTTAATGAAGCTGCCAGTTGAGAACTTGTGCGGTGTCTGTTTCTCAAACTAGCACTTTAATGTACTTGTCCTCTTGCTCAGTATTTCTATTCTGGTTAGGGTCCGTTTGCGCTGTTCTGTGAAGGGAGTAGTACACAGCGTTGTACGAGATCTTCAGATTCTTGGACATTTCTGGCATGGAATAGCCTTCATTTCTCAGAACAAGAATAGACTGACGAGTTTCAGAAGAAAGTTATTTGTTTCTGGCCATATTGAGCCTGTAATCGAACCCACAAATGCTGATGCTCCAGATACTCAACTAGTCTAAAGAAGGCCAGTTTTATTGCTTCTTTAAATCAGGACAACAGTTTTTATCTGTGCAAACATAATTGCAAAAGGGTTTTCTAAAATTATAAACTTGGATTAGCTAACACAACGCGCCATTGGAACACAGGAGTGATAGTCGCTGATAATGGGCCTCTGTACGCCTATGTAGATATTCCATTAAAAATCATCCGTTTTCAGCTGCAATAGTCATTTACAACATTAACAATGTCTACACTGTGTTTCTGATCAATTTGATGTTATTTTAATGGACAAAACATGTGCTTTTCTTTCAAAAACAAGGACATTTCTAAGTGACCCCAAGCTTTTGAACTGTGGTGTACCTTATATCCATTTGAAGTCGGAAGTTTACATACACTTTAGCCAACTACATTTAAACTCAGTTTTTCATAATTCCTGACATTTAATCCTAGTAAAATATCCCTGTTTTAGGTTAGTTAGGATCACAACTTTATTTTAAGAATGTGAAATGTCAGAATAATAGTAGAGAGAATCATTTATTTCAGCTTTTATTTCTTTCATCACATTCCCAGTGGGTTAGAAGTTTACATACACTCAATTAGTATTTGGTAGCATTGCCTTTAAAATGTTTAACTTGGGTAAATTGTTCCACAAGCTTCCCACAATAAGTTGGGTGAATTTTGTCCCATTCCTCCTGACAGAGCTAGAGTAACTGAGTCAGGTTTGTAGGCCTCCTTGCTCGCACACGCCTTTTCAGTTCTGCCCACACATTTTCTATAGGATTGAGGTCAGGGCTTTGTGATGGCCACTCAAATACCTTTACTTTGTTGTCCTTAAGCAATTTTGCCACAACTTTGGAAGTATGCTTGGGTCATTGTTCATTTGGAAGACCCATTTGCGACCAAGCTTTAACTTCATGACTGATGTCTTGAGATGTTGCTTCAATATATCCACATAAGGTCCCCTCTCATGATGCCATCTATTTTGTGAAGTGCACCAGTCCCTCCTGCAGCAAAGCACCAACATAACACGATGCTGCCACCCCCGTACTTCACGGGTGGGATGGTGTTCTTCGGCTTTCAAGCCTCCCCCTTTTTCCTCCAAACATAACGATGGTCATTATGGCTGAAGAGTTCTATTTTTGTTTCATAAGACCAGAGGACATTTCTCCAAAAAGTACGATCTTTGTCCCCATGTGCAGTAGCAAACTGTAGTTTGGCTTTTTTATGGCGGTTTTGGAGCAGTGGCTTCTTCCTTGCTGAGCGGTCTTTCAGGTTATGTTGATATAGGACTCGTTTTACTGTGGATATAGATACTTTTGTACCCGTTTCCTCCAGCATCTTCACAAGGTCCTTTGCTGTTGTTCTGGGATTGATTCAAATTTTTTCACCAAAGTACATTCATCTCTAGGAGACAGAACACTTCTCCTTCCTGGTATTTATACTTGCGTACTATTGTTTGTACAGATGAACGTGCTACCTTCAGGAGTTGGGAGCAATTTCCAAAGGTTGAACCAGACCTGTGGAGGGTTATAATTACATTTCTGAGGTCTTGGCTGATTTCTTTTGATTTTCCCATGATGTCAAGCAAAGAGGGACTGCGTTTGAAGGTAGGCCTTGAAATACATCCACAGGTACACCTTCAAATGACTCAAATTATGTCAATTAGCCTATCAGAAGCTTCTAAAGCCATGACATAATTTTCTGGAATTTTCCAAGCTGTTTAAAGGCACAGTCAACTTAGTGTCTGTACACTTTTGACCAACTGGAATTGTGATACAGTGAATTTTAAGTGAAATAATCTGTCTATAAACAAACAATTACTTGTGTCACACGCAAAGTAGATGTCCTAACCGACTTGCCAAAACTATAGTTTGTTTCATGCATGTTAACATTAGATGCCTCCTCCCTAAGTTTGTTTTATTCACTGCTTTAGCACACTCTGCCAACCCGGATGGTCTAGCCGTGTCTGAATCCTGGCTTAGGAAGACCACCAAAAATTCTGAAATCTTCATCCCTAACTACAACATTTTCAGACAAGATAGAACTGCCAAAGTGGGCGGTGTTGCAATTTACTGCAGAGATAGCCTGCAGAGTTCTGTGCTACTATCCAGGTCGATACCCAAACAATTTGAACTTATACTTTTAAAAATCCAACTCTCTAAAAACAAGTCTCTCACCGTTGCTGCCTGCTATAGACCACCTTCTTCCCCCAGCTGTGCTCTGGACACCATATGTGAACTGATTGCCCCCCCTCCATCTTCAGAGCTCGTGCTGCTAGGCGACCTAAACTGGAACATGCTTAACACCCCAGCCATCCTACAATCTAAGCTTGATGCCCTCAATCTCACACAAATTATCAATGAACCTACCAGGTACCACCCCAAAGCCGTAAACACGGGCACCCTCATAGATATCATTCTAACCAACTTGCCCTCTAAGCAATCACTGCCTCATTGCCTGCATCCGTAATGGGTCAGCGGTCAAACGATCTCCACTCATCACTGTCAAAAGCTCCCTGGAACACTTCAGCGAGCAGGCCTTTCTAATCGACCTGGCCGGGGTATCCTGGAAGGATATTGACCTCATCCCGTCAGTAGAGGATGCCTGGTTATTTTTTTTAAATGCCTTCCTCACCATCAGCATGCCCCATTCAAGAAATTTAGAGCCAGGAACAGATATAGCCCTTGATTCTCTCCAGACCTGACTGCCCTTAACCAACACAAAAACATCCTATGGCGTTCTGCATTAGCATCGAACAGCCCCCGTGATATGCAACTTTTCAGGGAAGCTAGAAACCAATATACACAGGCAGTTAGAAAAGCCAAGGCTAGCTTTTTCAAGCAAAAATTTGCCGACTCTTTTCTCTGTATACATCAATGATGTCGCTCTTGCTGCTGATGAGTCTCTGATCCACCTCTACGCAGACGACACCATTCTGTATACTTCTGGCCCTTCTTTGGACACTGTTAACAACCCTCCAGACGAGCTTCAATGCCTACAACCCTCCTTCCGTGGCCTCCAACTGCTCTTAAATACAAATAAAACTAAATGCACGCTCTTCAACCGATCGCTGCCGCACCCTGCCCGCCCGTCCAGCATCACTACTCTGGACGGTTCTAACTTAGAATATGTGGACAAGAGATAAAGGCTAGAGCTGCCGCTTTCAAGGAGCAGGACACTAATCCGGACGCTAACAAGAAATCCCGCTATGCCCTCCGACAAACCATCAAACAGGCAAAGTGTCAATACAGGACTAAGAATGAGTCCTACTACACCGGCTCTGATGCTCGTCGGATGTGGCAGGGCTTGCAAACTATTACGGACTACAAAGGGAAACCCAGCCACGAGCTGCCCAGTGTTGCGAGTCAACATTCACAAGGCCGCGGGGCCAGATGGCTTTCCAGGACACGTACTCAGAGCATGCGCGGACCAACTGGCAAGTGTCTTCACTGACATTTTCAACCTCTCCCTGCCCGAGTCTGTAATACCTACATGTTTCAAGCAGACCACCATAGTCCCTGTGCCCAAGAAAGTGAAGGTAACCTGCTTAAATGACTTCTGCCCCGTAGCACTCACGTTGTTAGCCATGAAGTGCTTAAAACAGCTGGTCATGGCTCACAAAACCAACATTCCAGAAACCCTAGACCCACTTCCATTCGCATACCACCCCAACAGATCCACAGATGACACAATCTCAATCGCAGTTCACACTGCCCTTTCCCACCTGGACAAAAGGAACACCTATGTGAGAATGCTATTCATTGACTACAGCTCAGCATTCAACACCATAGTGCCCTCAAAGCTCATCACTAAGCTAAGGACCCTAGAACTAAACACCTTTCTCTGCAACTGGATCCTGGATTTCCTGACAGGCCTCCCCCAGGTGGAATGCGTTCTTATTCCCCTCCTGTACTCCCTGTTCACTCAGGGCTGCGTGGCCTGATCACAGATAATGATGAGACAGCCTATAGGGAGGAGGTGAGAGACCTGGAAGTGTTGTACAACCTGGAGCAGGTCGAGAGTTCCTTGATGTCCACATCACCAACAAACTATGGTCCAAACACACCAAGACAGTCATGAAGAGGGCACGACAACACCTTTTCCCCCTCAGGAGACTGAAAAGTTTTGGCATGGGTCCCCAGATCCTAAAAAAGTTTTACAGCTGCACCATCAGCAGTGTTCACAATCACAGCCTCTAAAGGCCTATGCAACAGGCACAAGTGCTGGCCACCCTCGCTATATTTGTATATCGCTTCATACTCGTCGCCAAACCCCTTATCTCAGCTCGCTGGTCACCATAGCATCACCCACCTGTAGCACACGCTCCAGCAGGTATATCTCTCTGGTCACCCCCAAAACCAATTCTTTCTTTGGCCGCCTCTCCTTCCAGTTCTCTGCTGCCAATGTCTGGAACGAACTACAAAAATCTCTGAAACTGGAAACACTTATCTCCCTCACTAGCTTTAAGCACCAGCTGTCAGAGCAGCTCACAGATTACTGCACCTGTACATAGCCCACCTATAATTTAGCCCAAACAACTACCTCTTTCCCTACTGTATTTATTTTATTTATTTATTTTGCTCCTTTGCACCCCATTATTTTTATTTCTACTTTGCACATTCTTCCACTGCAAATCTACCATTCCAGTGTTTTACTTGCTATATTGTATTTACTTTGCCACCATGGCCTTTTTTTTGCCTTTACCTCCCTTATCTCACCGCATTTGCTCACATCGTATATAGACTTTTAGTTTCTACTGTATTATTGACTGTATGTTTGTTTTACTCCATGTGTAACTCTGTGTCGTTGTATGTGTCGAACTGCTTTGCTTTATCTTGGCCAGGTCGCAATTGTAAATGAGAACTTGTTCTCAACTTGGTTAAATAAAGGTGAAATAAAATAAAAATAAATAAATATAAAAATTGAGTTGCTTGCCATGCACCTGGCCTATGGGTCATCCATCCAATTCATTCCCATCTCTCCATACTCACATGCACAGTGCAGATATACATATAAACACCTGCCCCAGGTCCCCAATACACTTACAGACATACAAACAGACCTGCCCTATTAGCTTCTATAAGTCAACTTATTGTAGTTCTCACACATGCACACACACAACCGACACACACTCACCCCATACCACTGACCTAGCTTGCAGGTTCTCCAGCTCCAGGCTCCTCTCCCGCTCCAGCTTGGAAAGGGCGTCTTTGTGGCGGCGGGTCTCCTGGTGGAAGTGGTCCTCAGCGTGGAGCTCCTGCTCCTTGAGCTGCTCCTCTAGGGCATTAGCCCGGTGCACCAGCTGCAGGTTCTCCTGGCGGAGCCTTGTGTGCTGCTCCCCGCTGGCCTCCGAGTCCTTCTCCAGCTCTGCTGCACGACGCTCCAGCAGGAGCACCTGGGAGAGGGACAGAGCAGTGCTGTTTGTTTAATAGGAGGGGGGGGGGGCGCTAATCTTCAGAGTCTTTACAAGGTGTTATGTGGTACAACAGTGTGTGGAACTGACATGTTTTTTTTGTAGCATTTAAGTGATGTTTTTGAGAACTACATTATATTTGCTTTGATGTTCAGTGCTGTATAATATGGTGCTATTGTGCTGTTTGATGCTGAACTCTTTCTTTACATTAATATTCAGTGCTGTATACTGCTGTTTGATACTGTTGATAAACTCTGTGTGATGCTGTATAATGTTATGATGCCGTGTTGTGATGTTGAACTCTGACCTTCTCAGTGATGTCGGTGTCGGCCAGATCCAGTATGTCCCGGGACAGTTCGCCCATGCTGTCCAGCGTCATGGAGCTGTTCCGGAGGTGTCTGGAACACCGGAGAGGAAATATGATAAATGGTTTTCATAAAGAAAGCCCTGTTTTGCCCCTGACAGCTTTTGCTAATCCACACCAGACTTAGCTTGTTATGTTTATCCCAAAAATACAACATTTTCACATTCAATTTAAAATAATATTCTACAGAATTAATTCAACGAATACATTTTGACCTACCGTGCTACTTTCTTGCTGGACAGCCTCTTGCTGGAGCTGAATGGAAACCAGACAGGAAACCAGTCAGGAAGAGAGAAAGTATAAGAGGAAAGAGACACTGTCCATCTCCTAGTGTCCCTCTTTCCTAGTACCCACCCCCTCATCCCTCGCTCCAAAAAGCAGAGAGGTTGTTATACTGAGAGGATAGGTTCCGAAAGTATGGTACATGTTCATATGCACATCCGAGTACTCACACACGCAACCAGGGTCATTGGGGTCATTAGGTCACTCAACAGCAGTTGTTTTAAAATGTGTTGCAACAGGAAACAAACATGCATGTTTCTTATTGGACACGTGTGAGGCAGGCCTAGTCCCTCCTTGTTACAGTCCATTTTCTTATGTTATGTGCCTAATGAACACAACCCAGGCACAAAAATATATATTTTTTTATCAGCACTCATTGAACAGGCACAAGATGATTAAGTCTATTTGTAAGGTTGCAATGGAATACTTGAAATGGAACATGAGAGCAATCACATAAGACATACACCAATCCTAATTTTATCTCGGCAGGCTTTTTATTTGAGAGAAACGGTGGTTGACCCTGCTCAGTCAATCGACTGCTCTTCCCTCTGCCAGCCTTTATTTAGCTGACTCGACGGTTAACCCGTCAACTTCTAGAGAATCTTTGTTTTCATTTCAATAATTTACTATCTGTGATTTGCTTTATGCCTGCTTAAGATTGATGTGCTTGATCTGATATGCTTGATCCATTTTTACTGCAGCTCTCTGACCCCCTGATTGCTGATTCATTAACCCATATTTCTAACCTGACGATTATATCTGGTACTGTCCCCAAGGTTTGGAAGGAGGCCCATGTACTCCACCTTCAGGTGGTGACCCTTGTGACCTAAATAATTATTGGCCTATTTCTAAACTTTCTTGCCTAGCAAAAATATTAGAATCCTTGATTCATTCTCAGCTACGATCTTTATCTTTGAAATATATTCTAAATGTACATCAGTTGGGTTTTAAACCAGATCATATAGCACTATCTCTGCTGCCTCCCTAGTTATAAATGTGGTTAACTGTACGGATAAAAGGCAACATTGTGCTGCCCTCTTCATTGACATGAAGAGGGCAGCACTATACACACACGTACACATGGATTTTGTGTTGTAGATATGTGGTAGTGGAGTATGGGCCTGAGTGCACACATTTAGTGTGTTGTGAACTCTGTAATGAATGTATTGTAATGTTTTTAAAATTGTATAACTGCTTTAATTTTGTCGGACCCCAGGAAGGGATCCATAATAAATACAAATGTCAAAGGCTTTCGATAGTGTTGATCACTCACTGCTAATTCAGAGGCTTTCTTCAAATTGGCCTAGACAAGGCTGCATGTAACTGGTTAAAAAAATGACTTAACAGCTAATGGGGATCCTAATAAAATACCAAAAATGTATATCTACCGATGGTGTTAAATCAGGTTTTCTGGATATTACGAAAGGTGTACCTCAGAGGTCGATTCATGGTCCTGTACTTTTTACTGTTTAGATTAACAATATCGAGTTGTCTGTAAAAAATTATAACCTGCACTTGTATGCCGATTATACTGTTGTGTGTGCTATTGCCCCCACGGTTCTATGCTCTATCTGAACTACAGACTGCCTTCCTTGTATTAGAAAAAAAAACTTTATTGACCTGAAATGTGTACTGAATGCTGATAAAACTAAGTATATACTGTTCTCTAGAGCGCATAAAAATAAGTCTGATGATTTAAGCATATGTATTTTGGATGGTGTCCATATTGATCGTGTCCATGCTTACAAATAACTGGGCATTTGGATAGATGAAAAGCTGTCGTTTAAAAAGCATATTGCAGAGTTAGTTAAGAAGCTGAGAATAAAAATAGCATTTTTCTATAGAAAAAGGTCCTACCTCTCGCTAAATAGTAGAAAGCAGATCATTCAGTTGACGTTCGTATTGGTCCAAGACTATGGTGATATCATCTATATGAACGCAGCTGACACTTCAGCCGTTAGATGCAGTTTATCATAGCACACTGCGCTGTAAATTGGGCAAACATTTTTGTTCTCATCACTGCATTCACTGCAACCAGAAAGTTGGTTGGCCCTCTTTGATGTCACTTAGCTTGATACATTGCTATGTGTTCATTTATAAAGCCTTTTTACAAAAAGTCCCACTATACCTAACATCATTACTAAACTTTAGATACACGAGTTACCACGCCCGGTCTCTGGGATGGCTAACTGTGGAAATTCCTTTGGTCTCTACTGAGTTCGGTAAATCAGCTTTAAGTTTTCTTGCACCTTTGTGGAACAATCTTTCTTAAATATTAGGTTCTGGTGGCTCTAAGGCAATTCAGAAGGCTGATTGAGAACTTTATTACTGACGAAAGTGTGTTTTTAACGACTGTAATTTAGGGCTCATCTGTAAGAGACCTTGGTCTGTGTGACTCCCTGATAAAACAAAGGTTCAAACCATTGCAATTGACATCACTCACCTGTGAAGTTATTTCAGATTTAGCATTATTTTTTTAATCTTTTTTTTTTTACATTTGTCACTGCACAGATGGAATTCTTTCCATGAGCTTGACAGGATGTGAGATACAGTATGTATATATGAAACGTATAAGGCATGCACTGATATGAGCAATGGGAACTCCGTGCAAGCCTTCTGTTGGCCACATAGCACCAACAGCTAGAGAAAAGCATGACAGTCCACCAAACAAAAACAACTATAACCTTATGAATCCTATTATAACAATACAGTACAGATACAATGAGCAAGCCTGAGTTTGAGTGAGAGGTTCTCCCCAAAACAAGCTGAGTCAAGCCAAACACCAATTCTGTCAAAACACCACAACTCACACACAAACGTGCACTGAAGAGTGAAGATGAGTGGAGCGAGTGAGATGTGTGTGACGAACCTATTCAAAAACACACAAACACCATCATAATCTGTGCATGTGTCTGACTATTTGACATTAAACACAGCACGCATGTGCGCATCTTACCAATTGAACATAACAGGACAGCACATGCACAGACAACTAAAGTAATGTGTGTTTCCTTGTCAACACACACACACACACACACACACACGCACACACACGGGTAACCTTAGTGGTGGTGAGAAGTGTTACCTATTCATCTCTAGGAAATTGAGGCGAGTGGAGAGGTCCTCCAGGCGAGAGATTTGTTTGTGACATTGGTTACAGAAAAAGTCCAGCGCCTCCTCCCTAAGGAAGCTCTGAAAGCTTGCAGGGAGAGTAGTTGGGGCGCTGGGGAGAGGAAGAGAGGGGGGGAAAGGAGAGGGAGTGAGTGACAGAAAAGTGGGGTGCACAGTGAGGAAGCTTTGGGGATCAAGAGCGCAGGATTATCAGAGTTTGTGAAAAGTGAGACAAATTGGGCTGTGGGGTTTACTGAAAGGTTGGATTCCATCTAAGCGTTGTTGCATCCGAGGTTTTGTCCTGTCATTGGGCTCACTTTAATACACTGAGTGTACAAAACATTAAGAACACCTGCTCTTTCATTGACATAGATTGACCAGGTGAATACAGGTGAAAGTTATGATCCCTTATTGATGTCACTTGTTAAATCCACTTCAAATCAGTGTAGATGAAGGAGAGAAGACCAGTTAAAAGAAGGATTTTTAAGCCTCGAGACAATTGAGACATGGATTGTGTGCCATTCAGAGGGTGAGTGGGCAAGACAAAAGATTTAAGTGCCTTTGAACCGGGTATGGTAGTAGGTGCCAGGCGCACCGGTTTGTGTCAAGAACTGCAACGCTGCAGGGTTTTTCACACTCAACAATTTCCTGTGTGTATCAAGAATGGTCCACCACCCAAAGAACATCCAGCCAACTTGACACAACTGTGGGAAGAATGTGTCAACATGGGCCAGCATCCCTGTGGAATGCGTTCAACACCTAATAGAGTCCATTCCCTGATGACTTTGAGGCTGTTCTGAGTGCAAAAGGTGGGTGTGCAACTCAATATTAGGAAGGTATAGTGAAGGACACTAATGTGAAGTAACAGCTGCAGTAGGTTATGTATGTGTGTGTTGCAGTAGTAGTGACGCAACAGTGTGTGTTTGTAGACAGAGTGGCAGTGAAGCAGCAGTGTACCGTCTCTAGGTGTGTGTGTGTTTGTCTTGTAAGACGAGGAGAGTGGTTAACATCCTGTGTGTACAGAGGTGTCGTTTACACACATCTGTGTGAAAGTGGTCAGATCAATTTTACACTTCAGCTTTGACCAGTAGTACGTCTCTTGGCATCACAGCACACAGCACTGCACTAACCACAATGCTCCTGCAACACACTGTAAATCACAATGGACTGATTCAAACTGGCTTAGTGCCCATTAATTCTATTTGGAAGGAAGTTATGGTTGTAACGTTGAATTACCGAGGGGAACAAAGGTTTAGTATTACTTGTAACTCAGAAGGAATCAATAAAGCCAAGCCATTTAGGCCAGTTTATTTCCATATTGTGACCGAGAGAGAAAATCTAGGTAGTTAGCTGGCTAAGAGCTTGGGAAAATATCACGCAAATGGGAATTACGCATTATCCGGCTTAGCGTCTCTGATGAAAACAAAGCGTAAGAGAAGAAGGGGGTGGAATGACCGCAGAAAAACAAGAGGAAGTGCTCAGGAGTGTTCAGGCAGAGCAGTACCGTGTCAGAGGAAGGAGAGAGGGGAGTGAGTGTTCTGGTGTGGTCAGGTGAAACAGACACTTATCCATATTGGCCGCCTCAACCCGCAGCTTTGTTAGGCAGCATATGGAAAGCCTGTAACTTTCAATTTTGTCTGAATTCCATTCCAGAAACATGGCTCTGTTTGCCCTTGATAACTGGATGTGTGAAAGTATATGGTGTGAAGTAGCTCTGCCTGCCCTTCAAACCATTTTTTTTTTATATAAATAAGTTTGCACCATATTGCTTTCACCTGCCTAGTCCTTTCAGATACCTCAGAGCGAGCAATGAAGGGCAGAGAGAAGGGAGCAAGTTTTTCCAGCCAGTGTCCTCAGCTTCACTGAGTAAGCAACAACAGGGAGAGAGAGTGTGAGTAAGTGAAATTTGCCCATGTTCCCTTTTATCTCACCCTTCAGGAACAGGAGGCAGCAGGGGTGGAATGGGAAGGACGTCTCCAGAGAGGCCTTGTCATGTTTGACCTCCAGTCTTTCCAAACATATAGCCAGTCAGTCTGGTTATAACAGCACCGGGGGAGGTTGTGACTGTTAAAATGTAGCTAATTAAATCTACCCTGCTACTCAATCCAGCAGGACAACAATTTCCCTGTTAGCAGACAGGAGCCAATGACAAAGACTACTAACAACTGTGTTTGACTTTAGAGGTGATATCCTAGGATTAAATAATATTATCGTTGGTAACAATATGGCAGATACTGTGGGTGACCTTCATCAGACATCTCCGTTTTCAACTGATTAGTGGTACTAAGCCTAGCCTACATATTCCTATACGTCACAGTCATACTTGGAGTGCTTAGTTGGTGTGGGCCATTGACTGGGTCCGTTCTTTAAGGGTGGTCTGTACCTGGGAGAGAGTAGCAGGGAGGAGCAGTTGTTCTGGTCCAGAGTCTGGAGGTGGGATGAGTCTCCCTCTCCATCTGTCCCCTCCTCAGTGGTGTCCAGCAGCAGCTCCGAGGTGTTGCTTTCCCCAAAGTCCTCAAAGTGCTCCTCCTCCCTGCCGATCACTGTCACCAGGGAGAGGCTGTGCAGCTCTGAGCTCAAGGAGAACCTGAGGGAGAGAGGGAACAGGGGGAATAAGAATGAGTGTGTATAAAAGAGAGAAAGAGAAAAATAGGAGAACAATAGCCTTTCAGGTACACACAGCAAACCTATTAAAAAAAAAAGTATTTTCCTGCACTTAGCCAATTTAGGAGGAACTGGATTCTGTGTGAATGCTGTCAGGGGTGGAAATGCAGGTAAATGCTGGTACACCTTGTTTGATCATTTACAGGCTTCATGGTTTGTGGTTCTATGCATCTACTATGCATTCAGAAAATATTCAGACCCCTTGACTTTTTCCACATTCTGTTACGTTGCAGCCTTATTCAAAAATTTATTAAAATATTTTTTTCGTCAACCATCAACACACAATACCCCATAATCACAAAGCGAAAACAGGTTTTTAGAAATGTTTGCAAATCTATACAAAATAAACCCAGAAATACCTAATTTACATAAGTATTCAGACCCTTTGCTATTAGACTCGAAATTGAGTTTAGATGCATCCTGTTTCCATTGACCATCCTTGAGATGTTTCTACAACTTTATTGGAGTCCACCTGTGGGAAATTCAATTGATTGGACATGATCTGGAAAGGCACACATCTGTCTATATACAGTCACACAGTTGACAGTGCATGTCAGTGCAAAAACTAAGCCATGAGGTCGGAAAAATTGTCCGTAGAGCTCCGAGACAGGATTTTGTTGAGGCACAGATCTGGGGAAGGGTACCAAAAATGTATACAGCATTGAAGGTCCCCAAGAACGCAGTGGCCTCCATCATTCTTAAATGGAAGAAGTTTGGAACCACCACAACTTTTCCTAGAGCTGGCCGCACGGCCAAACTGAGCAATCGGGAAAGAAGGACCTTGGTCAGGGAGGTGACCAAGAACCCAATGGTCACTCTGACAAAGCTTCAGAGTTTCTCTGTGGATATGGATAACCTTCCAGAAGGACCACCATCTCTGCAGCACTCCACCAATCAGGCTTTAATGGCCAGACAGAAGCAACTCCTCAGTAAAAGGCACATTATAGCCCGCTTAGAGTTTGCCAAAAGGCACTTAAAGGACGCAGACCATGAGAAACAAGATTCTCTGATTTGATGAAACCAAGATTGAACTCTTTGGCCTGAATGCCAAGAGTTATGTCTGAAGGAAACCTGGCACCATCCCTACGGCGAAGCATGGTGGCGGCAGCATCATGCAGTGGGGATGTTTTTCAACAGCAGGGACTGGGAGACTAGTGAGGATAGAGGCAAAGATGAACAGAGCAAAGTACAGCAAGATCCTTGATGAAAACCTGCTCCAGAGCGCTCAGGACCTCAGGCCGGGGTGAAGGTTCACCTTCCAACAGGACAACGACCCTAAGCACACAGCCATGACAACGCAGGAGTGGCTTCGGGACAAGTCTCTGAATGTCCTTGAGTGGCCCAGCCAGAACCTGCAATTGAACCCGATTGAAAATCTCTGGAGAGACCTGAAAATAGCTGTGCTGCAACGTTCCCCATTCAACCTGACAGAGCTTAAGAGAATCTGCAGAGGAGAATGGAATAAACTCCCCAAATACAGCTGTGCCAAGCTTGTAGTGTCATACCCAATAAGACTCAAGGCTGTAATCGCTGCCAAATGTGCGTCAACAAAGTACTGAGTAAAGGGTCTGAATACTTGTGCGAATGTAATATTTAAGATTCTTATTTTTAATAGATTTGCAAAAAATTCTAAAAATCTATTTTTGCTTTTCATTATGGGGTATTGTGTGAAGATCGATGAGGGAAAAAAACGATTTTATCCATTTTAGAATAAGGCTGTAAGGTAACAACATGTGGAAAAAGTCAAGGGGTCTGAATACTTTCCGAATGCACTGTACATGTATGTGTGATTGTGAACAGTCCGTTCCACAAATCTCATGCACACTTATGAGGCTTTAGCTAAAGTAAGGTTGAGTTAAGTTAGAGTCTCTCATCTATTACTGTTTATTGTAGCTGGGGATTTTAACAAAGTTAATTTGAGAACAAGGCTACCTAAATTCTATCAGCATTTCGATTGCAGTACACGAACGAGTAACACGCTCGACCATTGCTACTCCAACTTCCGCGATGCATACCTTTTGGCAAATCTGACCACCTTGTTGCTCCCCTCCTATTCGCAGAAACTAAAACAGGAAGCGCCCATGCTTTGGTCTATCCAACGCTGGTCTGACCAATCGGATTCCACGCTTCAAGACTAACTTTTACAGGTGCACAATCGAGAGCATCCTGTCGGGCTGTATCACCGCCTGGTACGGCAACAGCACCGCCCACAACCGCAGGGCTCTCCAGAGGGTGGTGCGGTCTGCACAAAACATCACCGGGGGCAAACTACCTGCCCTCCAGGACACCTACAACACACGATGTCACAGGAAGGAAAAAAATATCATCAAGGACAACAACCACCCGAGCCCCCAGCTACAATAAACAGTAATAGATGCCTGTTCACCCCGCTTCCATCCAGAAGGCGAGGTCAGTACAGGTGCATCAAAGCTGGGACCGAGAGACTGAAAACAGCTTCTCTCTCAAGGCCATCAGACTATTAAATAGCCATCACTAGCACAAGCAAGTAGCAATTCAACCCAACATTCAGACCCACTTACCCACTACTCAGCCCAACACTGAGGTCCCTAGTAAGGTCCAGCACATAGAGGGCGGGTGAGGAGAGAGACCGCATCTTTAAACGCTGTCCGCTGCCCCCACGTCTCAACCTCGGAGCAACTGAGGTCTGTCTCAAACAACCTCCAGCCAACCAGAGCGGAATCCTGAACACTCATTGGCTACACCAACCCGAGTAGTACTGCCCAGTTCTCCAGTTAAGAGACAATCCCAAAGACCTTGTCCACTCGAGATCAGTCTACTGTCCCCAGAAAATTGTAATTTAAATTGCACTCTTCTTTCCTTGCAGTGAATGTTTAAAACCTTTCTGGGATAGGGGGCAGTGTTTTCACATCCGGATAAAAAGCGTGCCCAAAGTAAACTGCCTGCTACTAAGTCCCCGAAGCTAGGATATGCATATAATTAGTATATTTGGATAGAAAACACTCTAAAGTTTCTAAAACTGTTAATAATGTCTGTGAGTATAACAGAACTAATTTGGCAGGCGAAACCCAGAGCACAATCCATCCAGGGATTTTTTTGTTGTTGATGTCACTGTTTTTTACAATGGGTTTCTATGGGAGACCTGGTTTTATTAGACATCCACTAGATGTCAACAGTCTTTAGAAATTGTTCGATGCTTTTCTTTTGAGAAATGAAGAAGTAGGGCTGTTCTTTGTAGGTGTCACTCTGAAGGGCTTTAGTCTTTTGTTGCGCGTGAACGGGAGCGGCTTCACGTTGTTTTTATCCGGTATTAGAAACAGTTTATTCCGTCTTAAATTGAATTGTTTATTTACATTTTAGGATACCTGAGGTTGGATTAGGAACATTGTTTGAAATGTTTGGACCAAGTTTATAGGTAAGTTACTAGACACTTAGTAGTCATGTTGGAACCAGTGTATTTCTGAATCAAATGCGCCAAATAAATGGACATTTTGGGGATATAAAGAAGGAATTTATTGAACAAAACGACCATTCATTGTGTCACTGAGACATTTGAGATGATTGCAAAAAGAAGATCTTCAAAGGTAAGGCATTTATTTTTGGCCTATTATGTATTTTGTGTCGTACCTGCCTGGTTGGAAAATTATTTTCATGTGTTTGTATGCGGGGCGCTGTCCTCAGATAATCGCATGGTTTGCTTTCGCCGTAAAGCCTTTTTGAAATCTGACACAGCGGCTGGATTAACAAGAAGTTAAGCTTTATTTTGATGTATACACTTATATTTCCGTGAAGGTTGAATATTGATATTTCTGTAGTTTGAATTTGGCGCACTACAATTTCACTGGATGTTGTCAAATCAATCTCGCTAATGGGATTCAAGCGGGATTCGTGCTTAGGGATCCCTAAGAGATTTGAATTAATAGGTTCCCACCAATGTGGGCGACTAGAAAGTGTTCATCACAGTTTGTCCTCACAAATGATCAGTACTCACAAGTGACCAGTCGGTCATTCCCTGTTATACCATGGGCTCTTCCTCGTAGACTTGAGACAAGATGGGAAGGCAGGCTGTGAGTGCCTGAGGGTTAATCAAATTTAGGGCTAAACAGGGGCACCAGGCAAGCGCAGTGACTGGCCAGGGCCCAGCCTAGTGAGGGGATGCTGGGGTAGGACAGGACGGGTGGATGGGGTAGGGTGGGTAATCCTGTTAAACTCCTAATCCCCAGCCAAGAGCCAAGGTATCCCCAGTCAAGGCATTCAAGGACTAGGTTTGATGGGAAGTTGTGAAGTCATCAGACTTGCTAGAGGAACAATATAGAAGCAATAGAGAACAAAATAGGAAAGGCCCATCCCCCACATTTGCTATGTCATGACATACCTGGACCACGTTTTGAGATGTGCCGTTTGTTCTGTAGATCTTAAATTAAATTAAGTGAAATTAAGTGAAAAGGGCACTGGAGTGCCCTGGAGGTTAAACATTACTGACACAGTGTTGAGTCATCGTGTGTGGAAATAGGAAATTAGTCTCGTTGTTAATGCAAGAGCACATGATTGAGGCAGGAGTGTGTTGTTATTGTGCTGATTTGCTTAATTTGTTTTGTTTACCTTTACCTCTGATGGTCAAAGGTGACTATTGATCACAGCGCTGCCAATTGTAAACCTTTTTACACTGACATCAAAATTTAAAACAATGTTCCTAATCCAACCTCAGGTATCCTAAAATGTGACATCAACTCAAAATGGTTGTGGTTGGTTTCTGTAATTCACCTGCAGTGATCACCTGCTGTGACAGACAGGACAACACAGGAAATGTGGAACTTAAAGAAGGAACTGAGTTGAAACGCAGACAAATCTGCCTCAGGGAAGCCTGAGATTACCACCTTAAACTGAAGTTAGAAAGTTATATAAGAAAACACCTGTATGGAAAGAGTAACAGGAGCATGATCTGACATAGTTAGCAGAGTAGAAAAGGGATGTCAGATAGACTGCCGTTTGGCAGTGGACTATATTTCCATTCAAAATGTGTCAACAAGTTGCCTGACAAGATTCAACACAGAGAAAGGTCAACATTTACTGAAAGTAATTTATTTCAGGGGAGGTTCAGCCCTGGAGAGCCAGGGGAAGACCTTCCATAATTACTGCCAAATCGCTAACAGTGCAGGACTGCTGAAACAGGATCAAGTGGAAGTGTCAGAGTCTCTGCCGGCCTGGGCTTTGGCCTCCTTCAGCATGAAGGAAAGAGGTGTCAGGTAGCAGAGGAGGGAAGATGGGGCCCTCCAGAAAAAAAAAGGAAAAAAGTGAAAAAAGCAAACTCCACACTTCCTGGAATTTAAGGCTCAGCTGTGAACAGGAAGTCCAAACACATCCCCCCCAATCCGTCATCAACCCGGAGAGCTGGGTAACGCAATCAGCAGACAAGGCCTTATATGCCCCTACACTTCCTCCTCCCTCGTGACAGACCCCAGCACTACATGCAAAGACAACTCATAAATGCGCTCAGAATAAAGACCCCAAACAGCAGCTATTGTATTTACTTACACGGAGGGCAGACACCCTCTCTCTTTCATATAGCAGATTGATATGGTCAACCTATAGGCCTAAAGTAAAATCAAGTTAATATAGTCGAAGCCTACATCAAAAATCGCTTGATGTAGGCTAAATTTCTTCAATTAGTATCAAACACTTAACAGAGATATCTGGAACGTAAAAAGGACATTGTCAAGTGGGGTGGCAGATAGCCTCGTGGTTAGAGCGTTGGGCCAGTAACCAAAAAGTTCCTAGATCGAATCCCCGAGGTGAAAATCTGTTGTTCTGCCCCTGAGAACAAGGCAGTTAACCCACTGTTCCTAGGCCGTCACTGTAAATAAGAAATGGTTCTTAACTGACTTGCCTAGTTAAATAAAGTTAAAAGGAGAAAACAAAGTGACTGTCCCAAACAGGTGTCAGCCACTAATCTGGCTGTAAAATCAGGTGGGTGGGGGTGAGGGAACACACTACATAGTGCCCACAACTAGACTAATCATCATCTCCTCATTCTAACATTTGACCCAATTAATGCATTAGGGGTGGACCCAATCAAACAAATCCTCAGATGAAGAGCACATGATGACAATGTTAATACGTTTTCAGTATTTGCCCTAAGGGGCAATGTGTCTAGTTATTGCCCCTAAGGGTACAACTAAAGTTGAACTGACTTGAATCAAATATGTTGGGCTTTGATAATACTCCAAAAACAGGCAAAAGGTGCCTTCCCCTAAACATAAAACATAATTAACATGTAACCTATTTGAGTTTAGGTAAAAAGCCAAAAAACATTAAGTGAACGATCCCCGTCAAGGGAGGAGCTGATCTTTTGTATGACAGCAAAACATTTGTATGATGACTATAACATTTGTTGACACCTTCTATTCTTGCACATTATCTCATAAAACGCTTATTTCAACACTGTCTGCTCAGGCAAATGTTCCAAGCCAATATGGAATATTTTTAAAATGGTCATACCAAGGATAATATACATAAAAATATATCCTTCCTGTTTGGCCCTGTCCGGGGGTGTCCTCGGATGGGGCAACAGTGTCTCCTGACCCCTCCTGTCTCAGCCTCCAGTATTTAGCATCGGATAGACCCCGCGATATGCAACTTTTCAGGGACATTAGGAACCAATATACACTGGCTGATTGAAAAAGCTAGCCTTTGCTTTCCTAACAGAAATTTTCATCCTGTAACACTAACTCCCAAAAGTTTTGGGACACTGTATAGTCCATGGAGAATAAGAGCACCTCCTCCCAGCTGCCCACTGCAGGCTAGGAAACACTGTCACCTCCGGTAAATCTTAGATAATCGAGAATTTCAATAAGCATTTTTCTATGGCTGGCCATACTTTCCACCTAGCTACCCCTACCCCAGTAAACAGCTCTGCACCCCCCATAGCAACTCGCCCAAGCCATCCCCATTTCTCCTTCACCCAAATCCAGAAAGCTGATGTTCTGAAAGAGCTGCAAAATAAGGACCCCTACAAATCAGCTGGGCTAGACAATCTGGACCCTCTCTTTCTGAAATTATCCGCCGTAATTGTTGCAACCCCTATTACTAGCCTGTACAACCTCTCTTTCGTATTGTCTGAGATCCCTAAAGATTGGAAAGCTGCCGCGGTCATCCCCCTCCTCAAAGGGGGAGACACTCTAGACCCAAACTGTTACAGACCTATATCTATCCTACCCTGCCTCTCTAAAGACAAGTTAACAAACAGCTCATCGACCATTTCGAATCCCTCCGTACCTTCTCCGCTATAGCAATCTGGTTTCCAAGCTGGTCATGACTGCATCTCAGCCACATTAAAGGTCCTAAACAATATGATAACCGCCATCGATAAAAGGCAGTACTGTGCAGCCGTCTTCATCGACCTGGCCAAGGCTTTCGACTCTGTCAATCACCTCATTCTTATCGGCAGACTCAACAGCCTTGGTTTCTCAAATGACTGCCTCGCCTGGTTCACCAACTACTTCTCAGATAGAGTTCAGTGTGCCAAATCGGAGGGCCTGTTGTAGGGGACCTATGGCAGTCTCTATGGGGGTGCCACAGGGTTCAATTCTCGGGCCGACTCTTTTCTCTGTATATATCAATGATGTTACTCTTGCTGCTGGTTATTCTCTGATCCACCTCTACGCAGACGAAGCCATTCTGTAGACATCTGGCCCTTCTTTGGACACTGTGCTAACAAATCTCCAAACGAGCTTCAATGCCATACAACACTCCTTCCGTGGCCTCCAACCGCTCTTAAACGCTAGTAAAACTAAGTGCATGCTCTTCAACCGATTTCTGCCCGCACCCTCTCGCCTGACTAGCATCACTACTCTGGGTGGTTCTGACTTAGAATATGTGGACAACTACAAATACCTAGGTGTCTGGTTAGACTGTAAACTCTCCTTCCAGACTCAGATTAAGCATCTCCAATCCAAAAATAAATCTAGAATCGGCTTCCTATTTCTCAACGCAGCCTCCTTCACTCATGCTGCCAAACATACCCTCGTAAAACTGACTGTCCTACCGATCCTTGACTTCGGCGATGTCATTTACAAAATAGCCTCCAACACTCTACTGTGCAAATTGGATGTAGTCTATCACAGTGCCATCCGTTTTGTCACCAAAGCCCAATATACTACCCACCACTGCGACCTGTATGCTCTCGTTGGATGGCCCTCACTACATATTCATCGCCAAACCCACTGGCTCCAGGTTATCTATAAGTCTATTCTTGGTAAAGCCCAGCCTTACCTCATCTCACTGGTCACCATAGCAACACCCACCCGTAGCACGCACTACAGCAGGTATATTTCACTGGTCACCCCCAAAGCCATAACTTCCTTTGGCCGCCTTTCTATACTTCCAGATCTCTGCTAACAATGACTGGAATGAATTGCAAAAATCACAGAAGCAGGTGTCACGGCAGATTTCCTCCTCTTCCTCTGAAGAGGTGAAACGAGGATCGGACCAATACGCAGCGTGGTAGGTGTCCATGGTTTTTAATAAGAAAAACTAAACATGAACACAAATACAAAATAATAAAGTGAATTGGCGAAGAAACAGTCCGTGTGGCACAAACACTGACACAGGAAGCAATCACCCACAAAATACCCAAAGAACATGGCTGCCTAAATATGGTTCCCAATCAGAGACAACGATAAACACCTGCCTCTGATTGAGAACCAATCTAGGCAACCATAGACTTACATAAACACCTAGAATGAACACAACCCCATAAAACTACAAAACCCCCTAGATGAGACAAAAACCATACATCACCCATGTCACACCCTGGCCTAACCAAAATAATAGAGAAAACAAAGATAACTAAGGCCAGGGTGTGACAGCAGGAGTCTTATATCCCCCTCTCATTTTAAGCATCAGCTGTCAGTGCAGCTAACCGATCACTGTACCTGTACACAGCCAATCTGTAAATAGCACACCCAACAACCTCATCCCCATATTGTTACTTATCCTCTTGCTCTTTTGCAACCCAGTATCTCTACTTGCACATCATCATCTGCACATCTATCACTCCAGCGTTAATGCAAAATTGTAATTATTTAGCCTCCATGGCTTATTTATTGCCTTACCTCCCTACTCTTCTACATTTGCACACACTGTACATATATTTTTCTATTGTATAATTGACTGTACGTTTGTTGTTGTTTAACTCTGTGCTGTTGTTTTTGTCACACTGCTTTGCTTTATCTTGGCCAGGTTGCAGTTGTAAATGACAACTTGTTCTCAACTGCCCTAAATAAAGGTGAAAAAAAGGCTTGATGATAGATAGCCTGTGATGGCTGAGGCTAGTATTACTTTGACTTTTCTGAGTTGGCCACCGATAGTATTTAGTCAAAGGCCTCATACATTTACTTTATCTGTTACAGTGCAAACCCTGGTGTCTGAGTGATGAGCAGTGATATCGTGGTTTCAGGACAGCTTTTAGTGGTGCGTGGGTAAGCTGTTTGTTCCCCTGCACTGGCCCGCAATGGCTAATAGCCCATCCACAACTGCCAACTATATGTGATAAAGTGAAAATCTGAGGCTGGCAAACAACCCTAACCCGCTAATATAGAAAATGCACTGTAGCCTACAGTCAGAGACAGCAGAATTTTTTTTACAGGTGGTGCAGTATTGTTTGCGTAACTTAGATATGTTTCTGTTTATAATTTCAGATTTTTTTGTAGGCTATTTCGAGAGCTTGGGACTATACGGTTCTATCTGCATTTTTGTAAAATAAATAATATTAGGCCTCTCGAGTGGCGCAGTGGTCTAAGGCACTGCATAGTACACTAAATATCTCAATCGATATTAATACGTTTAAAAGAAAACAAAAGATATACGTTGCTGACACAATTCAAACCAATGAGGGTTTGTAACTTTAAAGCCAATTATATCAGAATCATCTCTTTGCAGATAGAACTTTAAAGTCCCAAGCTCTCAATTTGTTAGTCAACTGTCTATAATTAGATACAAGCAGCTTCTCTTCTGTCATTATACAGTGCCTTCAGATTTCAGACTCCTTGACTTTTTTCACATTTTGTTAGGTTACAGCTTTTTTAAATGTATTTATAAAATTGTTTTTTTCCTCATCAATCTACCCACAATACCCCATAATGACATGGCAGAAACTGTTTCTTTCTTTTTTCTTTTTTTTTTTTTAAACGTTATAAGTATGTTCAGTTTGGCCGGGTGGGCCAAACTATCATTTAAGAATGATGTACTTGGGGACTGTGTACTTGGGGACCTTCAAATGCTGCAGACATTTTTTGGTACCCTTCCCCAGATCTGTGCCTCGACACAATCTTGTCTCGGGAGCTCTATGGGTATTGTCTTCAACCTCATTGCTTGTTTTTTTCTCTGACATGCACTGTTAAATGTATATAGACAGGTCTATGTCCTACCAAATCGTGTCCAATCAATTGAATTACTCACAGCTGGACTCCAATCAAGTTGTAGACACATCTCAAGGATAATCAATGGAAACAGGATGTACCTGAGCTCAATTTCATGTCTCATGGCAAAGGGTCTGAATACTTATGTAAATGTGCAAAATTAAAAATTTAAATAAACTGTTTTCACTTTATGGGGTATTGTTGTTACGACTTCCACCGAAGGTGGCTCCTCTCCCTTTGCTGTGGTTACTGTGTTAGGGGTGCGTGTCTGCACCATGTTTTTTTTTATTTCACACGGCAGTTGTACCGGTTTGGTTGTGTGTAGGAGTAGAGTTTGGTTGTGTGTAGGAGTATTGCTTATTTTCCCTGTGTGTGGCGACCTTGTTTGGGCATATTCCCCCACATGTTGTTGTTGAGTTGGGACTATCGGAATAAACTATTGTGCCACTGGGACTTCCTTGATCTCTTGCTCCTGATTCCTGCACCTCCCTCCTTCAAGGTGGCACTTAACAAATGTGTTTAGATTGTTGAGGATTCTTTTTTTTTTTAAATCCATTTTAGAATAAGGCTGTAACGTAACGTGAAAAAAGTCAAGGGGCCTGAATACTTTCTGAAGGCACTGTATGTTGCCCTAGAAGACTAAATAAACCCTTGCTCACCAGAATGTCATAAATCGATAGAATGAATGCTTCAATCTAGGTGACATCAGTAAGTTCTCTCTCATCTCTGCTTCTTTCGAGGAGCAAAGACGTTAAGGCACAGAGGAGAAAATGCAATAACCGTCCAAAAGAACGGAAAAGGTTTTCTGTGCAAAATGTCATCAGTTTGACCAGTTGAGAGGAAATAGAAAGCTGTGAAAATTACCCAACATGTTTCTGATAAGATTTCAGTTCGGGTTGGATGCATATTTTACGTGGTTGAAATACCACTTTTTATGGTGCTGATAGAGATAGCACCTCTACAGACGTCCCTAACATTCTCTCAAATGCTGAAAGAAAGAAATCATATTTCTCCACTCCTGTTCCCGAGTCAAAATATACATTTGTGACCCACAACCTGGATTCGGTCCTATGTAGCAACATTTTAAATGGCGTGTTTAACATTGGATAAAAGTAGAGACTCAGAGCTAGAAAATTGTATATTGTTCACTGCAGTTGAGGAACAATGGGAAAGTAATTCTGCTTCGAAAGTTGATAAACTTGTTACCCCACTTTTGAGAAAATGGCCCTTGAATGTTTTGGTACACCTACTGGAGAGCCCTTCTTTGTCTACACTCATTCAGCATTGTTCACACCCTCTTAAACTTTAGCACCACCCCATCTCTTTAAGGATTCACATGTGAATCCATGTGTTAAACAGAGTGAGTAATGTAGTTAACAACCAAATATTTAATGACTAAAAGTAGTAGCCTACAGGAAGGAAAGGCTCCAGGTAAAAATACACTTTTGGCCTATATCCTAACCTGACTTTGGTGCAGGTCATGTTGTTCTTCACATTACTGTCTCTGGTAAACACAGACTAAATTAAATAAAATCGAAGTTTATTTGTCACATGCGCAAGATACAGAAGGTGTGTAAACGGTACAGTGAAATGGTTACTTGCATATTTACATAGTAGCAATATCAAAAACAAAAAGTGTCCAGATAATTATTAGCTGACGTTTGCTGTAACCACCCCCCAGCCACATCTAGCTAAGTGGATGGGTCAATATAGTCTAGACATGTACACATGTTCATGAAATACAATAGATGCCCATAATCTGTGGTAGAAAGGATTATCAACACATACTGAGCAGTTCACGTTAGACAGAAGAATGCTACATGGCAGACCAATCCAAACTCATCTCCCGGCATGTCCAGCCCATCCATTAGCGCAGCCAATCATGGCGAGCGGGAAGATTCCTGTCTTTTTCAGTGGCTAAACCAACTCGGCTCGTAATTTAACAATTGTATTCGTATTTACAGAGGGAATACAAGTTTGTTATTAAGGGACATGAAAGTTCACAAGTTCTAGAAGGTATTTCTGCCAAAAAACGCATTTTGATAAAAAAAAAAATTAAAAGACGTTCAAATGCCTCTCCTGTGAAGTAGTGACGTGCAACATACGCCTAGCTTCTTGAAACTGGTCACATTTGGTATATAATGTTACTGCAAGAAATGCTTAATTCTGCAGGCTATGTGAAAGGTTACAGCCCTAAAGTCAGTGTCTAGATTTCAGTTTCCCATCTGAACAGTAAGCAACAGTTCCCTTGATGTGCCATAGGCCTCTATTTGAAGGCCCTGTCTTGTGACTGTCGAATCTGTATAGCACCTCACAATAATCACACACAAACAACATAGCCAGCACTGCTATCATACTATTTTACCACTTCACCAAATCTTTTGCAAACATTACTTTCACTTATACTCTTATGCACTCATGCCAGATAGCCTGAAAACAATTAAAGATGAATGTCAATGTAGACTATAGATAAAATTGCACAAGAATTTTACATTTGTATTTTTTCTATATTGTTTTCTCTCTTCAAGCTGCCCGCCACACACCCACCCTTCATCCACACAGTATTTTATGATCCTAAACCTGCCCTCCCCGTGGATATAACCAGGGGACATGAGTCAACCCGCGCATTACTAACAGTTTTGACCCACTTCTGCCTCAACTGATTCACCTCGACATAGCTACAGATGTCATTAAAACATTACCTCAAGGTTAATGTTTATGGTAGTTCTAAGTAGGAGGGGAAGGTGTATGGGGTTAGGGTTTGACTTTGGCCAACGGTATGTGGGTCGGGTTAAGGTTAGAGGTCACAGTCAGGACTGACTATTGGACCATGGGCCTGTCCTGAGGATAAGCAGAAAAAAATGCAAAGTACATGCAGCCCTATGCTCCACATGGAGTAAAGAGGCTTAAGTAAGTCAGAACTGACCTGTTGTGGCTGTCCTCGGGGTCGTGCAGCGTTGCGTCGATGCCACTGTCCGTCTCCACATCCTCGTGCATCTCTGGCTGGACTAGGGCTCCCGAATCTTCGTCGGTGAACATCTCACACTCGCTGTAGGTGCTCTCCGAGCCCAGGTAGGCACTATCCGTCACCTCGTTCTGCTACAGGAGGGAAATAGGAACATTTTAGTAATCTTATTAGATCAAGTTGGGAATCCTCCACAATAGTGGTCCAACGTATCTGGGACAGAGAGAGAGTTAAGTGGACATCGTTTAAATTGAGAAATCATTAACAGGTTACTAAAAATAGCAGTATGAGGGCTGGTACAGTAGCTGATATGTGGATGGACTCTATGTATTAGCTAACAAAGAGTAAACACACCCAGTTGAGAGGTGATGACTACATACTGTAGGCTGTATTGTATACTAGTTTGATTGTTACACCCTACTTTTTCCTAGCTGTAACTTTGCTGACAGACTTGCTGACAAACAGGTAAAAAACCTTACTTGACACCCAGCATCATAACACGGTCATAACCATGTCATAATATGCCATAACAGCTTACACAACTTTTGTCATTACACAGTCTTGACACATTTTTACCTGTTGTCACAACACAATACACTACATGACCAAAAATATGTGAACATCGCGCAAGCCATTTTAGCATTTGAATGCTTAAGGTGCCACGCAGATGTGCAAGATCAGGAACAGGCCTCATACCTTGCGTTGGTCAACGTGTGAAGCTGGGCACAGTGAGCAGTTTGACAAGGCTACTGATATTGCCTGGGGTTGGTCAAAATGAAAAAAAACTTGCAGGTCATTGACTGTCAACACAATTACATGCTTAGTTCAACACTGAGAGAAAGCATCAGTTCTACATCTGCATGGCTTGCTGTTTGAGGTTTTAAGCTGGGTTTCTGTATAGCACTTTGTGACATCGGCTGATGTAAAAACGGGTTTTATAAATACATTTGATTGATTGATCAGTTGTCACAAAAGATAAGGTATTTTCAGAAGGAAGAAAGTCATTAGAGCAAAACATTTTAGTGAATCTGATTCGTAACGTTTGAATACATTTGCTGACCAATTAATTATACATTTGGATCGGTTTTGGGTCTGCGGAACGATGCAGCCGTATCTTAAACATTTGAATCGTCACAAGCATACAATGTAGGTCAGTATTTGAATTACATATAGTGCATTCATTAAGAAATCAGACCCCTTCCCTTTTCCACATTTTGTTATGTTAGAGCCTTATTCTAAAATTGATTAAAAATATTTTCAAAATCCCTCTATATACACACAATACCCCATAATGACAAAGAGAAAAGAGGTTCTTAGAAATGTTAGCAATTTTTTTCCAAATAAAAAAGAAATACCTTATTTACATAAGTATTCATGTGCTATGAGACTCGAAATTGAGCTCAGGTGCATCCTGATATGGGAGGTGCCCAAGAACCTGATGGTCACTCTGACAGAGCTCCAGAGTTCCTCTGTGGAGATGGGAGAACCTTTCAGAAGGACAGCACTCTACAGCACTCCACCAATCAGGCCTTTATGGTAGCGTGGCCAGACAGAAGCCACTCCCCAGTAAAAGGCACATGACAGCACACTTGGGAGTTTGCCAAATGCCACTTAACCTGTTAGAGCTCTAGGGGCGCTATTTCATTTTTGGATAAAAAACGTTCCCGTTTTAAGCGCGATATTTTGTCACGAAAAGATGCTCGACTATGCATATTCTTGACAGTTTTGGAAAGAAAACACTCTGAAGTTTCAGAATCTGCAAAGATTTTGTCTGTAAGTGCCCCAGAACTCATTCTACAGGCAAAACCAAGATGATGCATCACCCAGGAATTAGCAGAATTTCTGAAGCTCTGTTTTCCATTCTCTCCTTATATGGCTGTGATTGCGCAACGAATGAGCCTACACTTTCTGTCGTTCGCCCAAGGTCTTAGCAGCATTGTGACGTATTTGTAGGCATATCATTGGAAGATTGACCATAAGAGACTACATTTTCCAAGTGTCCGCCTGGTGTCCTGCGTCGAATTCGGTGCGCAATTGCCAGCTGCTTCTACTTTACCATTTGATTCAGGGGAGAAAGCATGTGTCCAAGAACGATGTATCAATGAAGAGATATGTGAAAAACACCTTGATGATTGATTCTAAACAACGTTTGCCATGTTTTCAGTCGATATTATGGAGTTAATTTGGAAAAAAGTTCGCGTTTTGAGGACTGAATTTTGGGATTTTTTTTGGTAGCCAAATGTGATGTATAAAACGGAGCTATTTCTAATACACAAGGAATCTTTTTGGAAAAACTGAGCATCTGCTATCTAACTGAGAGTATCCTCATTGAAAACATCAGAAGTTCTTCAAAGGTAAATGATTTTATTTGAAGGCTTTTATGTTTTTGTTAATGTTGCGTGCTGGATGCTAACGCTAATGCTAACGCTAAATGCTAACGCGAAATGCTAACGCTAGCTAGCTACTTTTACACAAATGATTGTTTTCCTATGGTTGAGAAGCATATTTTGAAAATCTGAGATGACAGTGTTGTTTACAAAAGGCTAAGCTTGAGAGATGGCATATTTATTTCATTTCATTTGCGATTTTCATAAATAGTTAACGTTGTGTTATGCTAATGAGCTTGCTGATAGATTTACACAATCCTGGATACAGGGTTTTTTTCATAGCTAAACGTGACGCAGAAAACGGAGCGATTTGTCCTAAACAAATAATCTTTCAGGAAAAACTGAACATTTGCTATCTGAGAGTCTCCTCATTGAAAACATCTGAAGTTCTTCAAAGGTAAATGATTTTATTTGAATGCTTTTCTGTTTTTTTGTGTAAATGTTGCCAGCTGAATGCTAATGCTAAATGCTACGTTAGCCATCAATACTGTTACACAAATGCTTGTTTTGCAATGGTTGAGAAGCATATTTTGAAAATCTGAGATGACAGTGTTGTTAACAAAAGCCTAAGCTTGAGAGCTAGCATATTTATTTCATTTCATTTGCGATTTTCATGAATAGTTAACGTTGCGTTATGGTAATGAGCTTGAGTCTGTATTCACGATCCCGGATCCGGGATGGGGAGATCAGAAAGGTTAAAGGACTCCCAGGCCATGAGAAACAAGATTCTTTGGTCTGATGAAACCAAGATTGAACTCTTTTCCCTGAATCCCAAGTGTCACGTCGGGAGGAAACCTGGCACCATCCCTACGGTGAAGCATGGTGGTGGCAGCATCATGCTGCAAGAATGTTTTTCAGCGGCATGGACTGGGAGACTAGTCAGGATCAAGGGAAAGATGAACGGAGCAAAGTACAAAGAGATACTTGATGAGAACCTGGTCCAGAGCGCTCAGGACCTCAGACTGGGGTGAAGGTTCGCCTTACAACAACCCTAAGCACACAGCCAAGACAACACAGGAGTGGCTTCGGGACAAGTCTCTGAATGTCCTTAAGGACCTCAGGCCGCAGAGGAGGTGAGGGCCTTGGGAGTGTGGTGCAACAGCACCTCTTCAACCTTGGGACGCTGAAGAAATTTGGCTTGGAACCTAAAACCCTCACAAACTTTTACAGATGCACAATTGAGAGAATTCTGTCGGGCTGTATCACCGCCTGGTACGGCAACTGCACCGCCCGCAACCGCAGGGCTCTCCAGAGGGTGGTGTGGTTTTTATTGGTCACATACACATGGTTAGCAGATGTTATTTTGAGTGTAATGAAATGCTTGTGCTTCTAGTTCGACAGTGCAGCAATATCTAACATGTAATCTAACAATTCCACAACAACTAACTAATACACAAAAATCTAAGTAACGGAATGGAATAAGAATATATACATATAAATATATGGAGTGTACCTTTGATGAAAATTACAGGCCTCTCATCTTTTTAAGTGGAAGAACTTGCACAATTGGTGGCTGACTAAATACTTTTTTGCCCCACTGTACATATGAGATGAGTAATGCAATATGTGTAAACCTTATAAAGTGGCATTATTAAAGTGACTAGTGACACATTTATTAAAGTGGCCAATGATTTCAAGTCGGTATGTAGGCAGCAGCCTCTCTGTTAGTGATGGCTGTTTAACAGTCTGATGGCCTTGAGATAGAAGCTGTTTTTCAGTCTCTCGTTCCCAGCTTTGATGCACCGGTACTGACCTCACCTTCTGGTTGGTAGCGGGATGAACAGGCAGTGGCTCGGGTGGTTGTTGTCCTTGATTATCTTTTTTTATTTAACCTTTATTTAACTAGGCAAGTCAGTTAAGAACAACTTCCTATTTACAATGACAGCCTCCCTGGACAAACCCTAACTTGTACGACGCTGGGCCAATTGTGCTCCGCTCTATGGGACTTCCAGTCACGGCCGGTTGTGATACAGCATGAAATCGAACCAGGGTCTGTAGTACCGCCTATAGCACTGAGATCCAGTGCCTTAGACCGGTGAGCCACTCGGGTCGGGAGCCGGAATGGCGCAGGGTTTTTGAGACTGCACTTGAAGAAACTTTCAAAGTAATGACGGATTGTCGTTTCTCTTTGCTTATTTCAACTGTTTCTTCCATAATATGGACTTGATTTTTTTAACCAAATAGTATACCTTCTGTATACCACCCCTACCTTGTCACAACACAACTGATTGGCTCAAACGCATTAAGGAGGAAAGAAATTCCACAAATTAACTTTCAACAAGGCACACCTGTTAATTGAAATCCATTCCAGGTGACTACCACATGAAGCGTGCCAAGCGTGTGTCAAGAGTGTGCAAAGCTGTCATCAAGGCAAAGGGTGGTTACTTTGAAGAATTTGTTTAACACTTTTTTGGTTACTACATGATTCCATATATGTTATGTCTTCACTATTATTCTACAATGTAGAACATTTTTTTTAAATAAAAGAAAAACCCTTGAATGAGTAGGTGTGTCCAAACTTTTGACAAACTATTTAAATTAAATATTTTTTGTATTTAAAAAAAAAAAAAAAAAAAAAAAATTAAAAACCTGTTTTTGCTTTGTCATTATGGGGTAATGTGTAGATTGATGAGGGGGGAAATATTTACTACATTCTAGAATAAGGCTGTAACATAACAAAATGTGGAAAAAGTCAAGGGGTCTGAATACTTTCCGAATGCACTGTCTTTATTGCTCATGTTTTTCAAGGGTGCCAACAATTTTTCAATAGAAGAACATGAAAAATGGTTCCGTACTAGAATGTTGGTTACTTTTGGTACTTCTGTGAAAATGTATCTCACAGATCAACTCTGTCCATCAATGCAGCTGCTGTCCCCCTACAGCACGAGGCGTTCACTGTGCCTGTTCTACTTACTAATTCCTAGCCTGCACTGGGAGTCTAAGTAAGCTGCATCATGTTAGCTCATGCTAACATGCTGCACAGAAATTAACACAATTGAATAATGCGACAAGGCATGTCTACATTTTGAAACTGAATTACTGTTTGCAAAACAATGTGCATGCATGCTACAACACTTTGCAATGCTTGTGTTACGGTGCGTGAATGAGGACCCAAAAGCGAATTAACGTAAACAGAGCTTCTTTAATGACAAAACATAGGTAGGCTCAGATGGACCGGCAGATTCCGACAGGACAGGACAAGGTTGCAGCAAACATGACGATAGTCTGGTTCAGGCATGAATAACACAAACAAGAATCCGACAAAGACAGGAACAAAAACAGAGAGAGATATAGAGGACTAATCAGAGGGAAAAAGGGAACAGGTGGGAAAAGGGGTGACGAGGTAGTTAGGAGGAGACAAGGAACAGCTGGGGGAAAGAGGGGGAGAAAAGGTAACCTAATAACGACCAGCAGAGGGAGACAGGGTGAAGGGAAAGGACAGAAACAAGACACAACATGACAATACATGACAGTACCCCCCCACTCACCGAGCGCCTCCTGGCGCACTCGAGGAGGAAACCTGGCGGCAACGGAGGAAATCATCGATCAGCGCACGGTCCAGCACGTCCCGAGAGGGAACCCAACTCCTCTCCTCAGGACCGTACCCCTCCCAATCTACTAGGTACTGATGACCACGGCCCCGAGGACGCATGTCCAAAATCCTACGGACCCTGTAGATGGGTGCGCACTCGACAAGGATGGGGGGGGGGGGGGGAAGACGAGCGGGGGCGCGAAGAACGGGCTTGACACAGGAGACATGGAAGACCGGGTGGACGCGACGAAGATATCGCGGAAGAAGAAGTCGAACTGCGACAGGATTAATGATCCGAGAAATACGGAACGGACCAATGAACCGCGGGGTCAACTTGCGAGAAGTGGTCTTAAGGGGAAGGTTCTGAGTGGAGAGCCAAACTCTCTGACCGCGACAATATCTAGGACTCTTAGTTCTACGCTTATTAGCAGCCCTCACAGTCTGCGCCCTATAACGGCAAGGTGCAGACCTGACCCTCTTCCAGGTGCGCTCGCAACGTTGGACAAAAGCCTGAGCGGAGGGGACGCTGGACTCGGCGAACTGAGATGAGAACAGCGGAGGCTGGTACCCGAGGCTACTCTGAAAAGGAGATAGACCGGTCGCAGACGAAGGAAGCGAGTTGTGGGCGTATTCTGCCCAGGGGAGCTGTTCTGACCAAGACGCAGGGTTGCGAAAATAAAGACTGCGTAAGATGCGACCAATAGTCTGATTGGCCCGTTCTGCTTGACCGTTAGACTGGGGGTGAAAGCCGGAAGAGAGACTGACGGAAGCCCCAATCAAACGGCAAAACTCCCTCCAAAATTGAGACGTGAATTGCGGACCTCTGTCCGAAACGACGTCTGACGGAAGGCCATGAATTCTGAAAACATTCTCGATGATGATTTGTGCCGTCTCTTTAGCAGAAGGAAGCTTAGCAAGGGGAATAAAATGAGCCGCCTTAGAGAACCTGTCGACAACCGTAAGAATAACAGTCTTCCCCGCTGACGAAGGCAGTCCGGTGACAAAATCTAAGGCGATGTGAGACCACGGTCGAGAGGGAATGGGAAGCGGCCTGAGACGGCCGGCAGGAGGAGAGTTACCGGACTTAGTCTGCGCGCAGACCGAACAAGCAGCCACGAAGCGACGCGTGTCATGCTCCCGGGTGGGCCACCAAAAGCGCTGGCGAATGGAAGCAAGCGTACCCCGAACGCCAGGGTGGCCGGCTAACTTGGCAGAGTGAGCCCACTGAAGAACGGCCAGACGAGTAGGAACGGGAACGAAAAGAAGGTTCCTGGGACAAGCGCGCGGCGACGGAGTTTGAGTGAGTGCTTGCTTTACCTGCCTCTCAATTCCCCAGACAGTCAACCCGACAACACGCACCTCAGGGAGAATCCCCTCGGGGTCAGTGGAGGCTACTGAAGAACTGAAGAGACGAGATAAAGCATCAGGCTTGGTGTTCTTAGAGCCCGGACGATAAGAAATCACGAACTCGAAACGAGCGAAAAACAGCGCCCAGCGCGCCTGACGCGCATTAAGTCGTTTGGCAGAACGGATGTACTCAAGGTTCCTATGGTCAGTCCAAACGACAAAAGGAACGGTCGCCCCCTCCAACCACTGTCGCCATTCGCCTAGGGCTAAGCGGATGGCGAGCAGTTCGCGGTTTCCCACATCATAGTTATGTTCCGACGGCGACAGGCGATGAGAAAAATACGCGCAAGGGTGGACCTTGTCGTCAGAGAAGGAGCGCTGAGAAAGAATGGCTCCCACGCCCACCTCTGACGCGTCAACCTCGACAATGAACTGTCTAGAGACGTCAGGTGTAACAAGGATAGGTGCGGATGTAAAACGATTCTTGAGGAGATCAAAAGCTCCCTGGGCGGAAACGGACCACTTAAAGCACGTCTTGACAGAAGTAAGGGCTGTGAGAGGGGCTGCCACCTGACCGAAATTACGGATGAAACGACGATAGAAATTCGCGAAGCCGAGAAAGCGCTGCAACTCGACGCGTGACTTAGGGACGGGCCAATCAATGACAGCTTGGACCTTAGCGGGATCCATCTTAATGCCTTCAGCGGAAATAACAGAACCGAGAAATGTGACGGAGGAGGCATGAAAAGAGCACTTCTCAGCCTTCACAAAAAGACAATTCTCTAAAAGGCGCTGGAGGACACGTCGAACGTGCTGAACATGAATCTGGAGTGACGGTGAAAAAAATCAGGATATCGTCAAGGTAAACGAAAACAAAGATGTTCAGCATGTCTCTCAGGACATCATTGACTAATGCCTGAAAGACAGCTGGAGCGTTAGCGAGGCCGAAAGGAAGAACCCGGTATTCAAAGTGCCCTAACGGAGTGTTAAACGCCGTCTTCCACTCGTCCCCCTCCCTGATGCGCACAAGATGGTAAGCGTTACGAAGGTCCAACTTAGTGAAAAACCTGGCTCCCTGCAGGATCTCGAAGGCTGAAGACATAAGAGGAAGCGGATAACGATTCTTCACTGTTATGTCATTCAGCCCTCGATAATCTATGCAGGGGCGCAGGGACCCGTCCTTCTTCTTAACAAAAAAAAACCCCGCTCCGGCGGGAGAGGAGGAGGGGACTATGGTACCGGCGGCAAGAGCTACAGACAAATAATCTTCGAGAGCCTTACGTTCGGGAGCCGACAGAGAGTATAGTCTACCCCGGGGGGGAGTGGTTCCCGGAAGGAGATCAATACTACAATCATACGACCGGTGTGGAGGAAGAGAGGTGGCCCTGGACCGACTGAACACCGTGCGCAGATCGTGATATTCCTCCGGCACCCCTGTCAAATCACCAGGCTCCTCCTGTGAAGAAGAGACAGAGGAAACAGGAGGGATAGCAGACATTAAACATTTCACATGACAAGAGACGTTCCAGGAGAGGATAGAATTACTAGACCAATTAATGGAAGGATTATGACAAACTAGCCAGGGATGGCCCTAAACAACAGGTGTAAAAGGTGAACGAAAAATTAAAAAAGAAATGGTTTCGCTATGATTACCAGAAACAGTGAGGGTTAAAGGTAGCGTCTCACGCTGAATCCTGGGGAGAGGACTACCATCCAGGGCGAACAAGGCCGTGGACTCCCTTAACTGTCTGAGAGGAATGTCATGTTCCCGAGCCCAGGTCTCGTCCATAAAACAGCCCTCCGCCCCAGAGTCTATTAAGGCACTGCAGGAAGCTGACGAACCGGTCCAGCGTAGATGGACCGACAAGGTAGTGCAGGATCTTGAAGGAGAGACAGGAGTAGTAGCGCTCACCAGTAGCCCTCCGCTTACTGATGAGCTCTGGCTTTTACTGGACATGAAGTGACAAAATGACCAGCAGAACCGCAATAGAGACAGAGGCGGTTGGTGATTCTCCGTTCCCTCTCCTTAGTCGAGATGCGGATACCTCCCAGCTGCATAGGCTCAGCACCCGAGCCGGCAGAGGAAGATGGTAGTGATGCGGAGAGGGGGGCAACGGAGAACGCGAGCTCCTTTCCACGAGCTCGGTGACGAAGATCAACCCGTCGCTCAATGCGAATAGCGAGTTCAATCAAGGAATCCACGCTGGAAGGAACCTCCCGGGAGAGAATCTCATCCTTTACCTCTGCGCGGAGACCCTCCAGAAAACGAGCGAGCAAAGCCGGCTCGTTCCAGCCACTGGAGGCAGCAAGAGTGCGAAACTCAATAGAGTAGTCTGTTATGGATCGATTACCTTGACATAGGGAAGACAGGGCCCTGGAAGCCTCCTCCCCAAAAACAGATCGATCAAAAACCCGTATCATCTCCTCCTTAAAGTCCTGATACTGGTTAGTACACTCAGCCCTTGCCTCCCAGATTGCCGTGCCCCACTCACGAGCCCGTCCAGTAAGGAGAGATATGACGTAGGCGACACGAGCAGTGCTCCTGGAGTAAGTGTTGGGCTGGAGAGAAAACACAATATCACACTGGGTGAGGAACGAGCGGCATTCAGTGGGCTCCCCAGAGTAACACGGCGGGTTATTGATTCTGGGCTCCGGAGATTCGAAAGCCCTGGAAGTGGCCGGTGGATCGAGGCGGAGATGGTGAACCTGTTCTGTGAGGTTGGAGACTTGGGTGGCCAGGGTCTCAACGGCATGTCGAGCAGCAGACAATTCCTGCTCGTGTCTGCCTAGCATCGCTCCCTGGATCTCGACGGCTGAGTGGAGAGGATCCGAAGTCGCTGGGTCCATTCTTGGTCGGATTCTTCTGTTACGGTGCGTGAATGAGGACCCAAAAGCGAATTAACGTAAACAGAGCTTCTTTAATGACAAAACATAGGTAGGCTCAGATGGACCGGCAGATTCCGACAGGACAGGACAAGGTTGCAGCAAACATGACGATAGTCTGGTTCAGGCATGAATAACACAAACAAGAATCCGACAAAGACAGGAACAAAAACAGAGAGAGATATAGAGGACTAATCAGAGGGAAAAAGGGAACAGGTGGGAAAAGGGGTGACGAGGTAGTTAGGAGGAGACAAGGAACAGCTGGGGGAAAGAGGGGGAGAAAAGGTAACCTAATAACGACCAGCAGAGGGAGACAGGGTGAAGGGAAAGGACAGAAACAAGACACAACATGACAATACATGACAGCTTGAAGATAATTAGCTTACAACTGAAACTAACATCAATTCACTCACTACCTGTTGTAATTTGTTTGTGATGATACGCAAACCATAACGCAAAATATTCTGATTTCAAAGCTGATTTCCACCAAAAACACTCTCCATCACATCTCTCCATCAGCCAAAGATTATCTATTGAACAGTCAGTGTATGTGAATAGTGCTCAGATGGGCAGCACCCTTTGTAATTCATTATAGGTCATATTTTATAGAAATCTTGTCACACCCTGACCATAGTTTGCTTTGTATGTTCTATGTTTTGTTTGGTCAGGGTGTGATCTGAGTGGGCATTCTATGTTGGATGTCTTGTTTGTCTGTTTCTGTGTTTGGGCCTGATATGGTTCTCAATCAGAGGCAGGTGGTAGTCATTGTCTCTGATTGGGAGCCATATTTAGGTAGCCTGTTTGGTGTTGGGTTTTGTGGGTGATTGTTCCTGTCTTTATGTTTGTTACACCAGATAGGGCTGGTTTCGGTTTTTCGGTCTTGTTTTGTATATTGTTCATTTATCATCTTCATTAAAGATGTATCACAATAACCACGCTGCGTTTTGGTCCGCCTCTCCTTCAACAGAAAAATCCCGTGACAAATCTGGAGATTACTTTAAGCCAACCCTTTTCATGTCACAGTGTAATATCATCAATCATAGACAGTTAATGAGTAACAAAAGAGTAGCCTATTTTCAGAGGAGACCATATTCACAATTTAACTGTTGCCAATGGCACTTAAAAGCCAATTAAAGCAACGTTCAAACAGCGGTTAGAGAAGACAAAGTCGCTGGATTTTTTTTGTGCCAAAGTGAGACTTTTAATTTAGAAGTTTAAGAATTGTTACAGCTGCCGAAACCTTACAATATATATTCTGAACAAAAATATAAACGCAACATGTAAAGTGTTGGTTTCATGTTTCATGAGCTGAAATAAAAGAACCCAGAAGTTTTCCATACGCACCAAAAGCTTTTCCTCTCAAATGTTGTGCACAAATTTGTTTACATTCCTGTTAGAGAGCATTTCTCCTTTGCCAAGATAATCCATCCACCTGAAATGTGTGGCATATAAAGAAGCTAATTAAACAGCATGATCATTACACAGGTGCACCTTGGGCTGGGGGACGATATAAGACCACTAAAATGTGCAGTTTTGTCACAGAACACAATGTCACAGATGTCTCAAGTTTTGAGGGAGAGTGCAATAGGCATGCTGAATGCAGGAATGTCCACCAGATCTGTTACCAGAAAATGTTATGTTAATTTCAATGTCGTTTTAAAGAATATGGCAGTACGTCCAACCGGCCTCACAACCGCAGACCACGTGTATGGCATAGTGTGGGCAAGCGGTTGTCAACATTGTGAATAGAGTTCCCCCGGGTGGCAGTGGGATTATGTCATGGGCAGGCATAACCTACGGACAACAAATACAATTGCATTTTATCAATGGAAATTTGAATACACAGAGATACGTGACGAGATCCTGAGGCCCATTGCCATGCCCTTCATCCGCCGTCATCACCTCATGTTTCAGCATGATAATGCACGGCCCCATGTCGCAAGGATCTGTACACAATTCCTGAAAAAAAGTGCCAGTTCTTCCATGGCCTGCATACTCACCAAACATTGAGCATATTTGTGATGCTCTGGATCGACGTGTACGACAGCGTGTTCCAGTTCCCGCCAATATCCATCAACTTCGCACAGTCATTGAAGAAAAGTGGGACAACATTCCTTAACCACAATCAACAGCCTGATCAACTCTATGCGAAGGAGAGGCGTTGCACTGCATGAGTCAAATGCTGGTCACACCAGATATGGACTGTATTTCTGATCCACTCCCCTACTTTCTTTTTTTTAAGTATCTGTGACCAACAGATGCATTTCCGTATTCCAAGTCATGTGAAATCCATAGATTAGGGACAAATTAATTTATTTCAATTGACTAATTTCCTTATATGAACTTGAACTTGGAAATAATTGTAGAAATTGTAACATTAAATTATTTGTTCAGTATAAAAAAAACTAAATCACATTAATTACTACCAGCACACCTATCAATAAAGGTGCCACACATGCTTTTAAGCATAAATACAACCTGGGATATAAACATGTACGTCCCACGGGATAAGCTACCGCATTACCATTCATCAAGTATGTTCTCAATGCACCCCATTTCCCCATCAATTCTCAGACCAGGAAATGAACAAAACTCTTTTCAATTAACAAGGATAACAAGGTAAGCATCTACATTGAAGCTTAACCCTCACGATTTAATCGTCAAAAATTATTACATCACATTTGTACTTCCTGATCATAAATACATGAATAAAGTTATATACTGGGCAACACACAACAATAGGTTTAGCACTCACAAACCAATTGACGGCGTGCGACCGCAAACTCACATACGTCTCCTCTCGTTTGCATTTCATCAACAATCAATAGATTGCTAAACCCACATTATAATCAATAAACATTGTCTGGTTACTTATAAAATTAGGCTTAATTTAAGCTTAGGTGACCGAGGACATAAGGACAATAGTCAAAGAGCCTCCCCTACCGGTCTGTGTGGAGCTCCAGGAGGAACCGGGCCCAGAGGGCTGTCCACCAGTCCCAAAACCATTATGTCTGCCTGGGGCTCACATGTAGGAAGACTGGCCTGTCATGAGACCTTCTCAAAAGGGGTGGACTCTGTAGACTGAAAAGAGTCCGAAGGGCAGGGGAAGGAAACGGTATAGCATACGGTACCTCAACTACCAGTCAATCTACTCCTCTCACTGAATTTGATGGTCAAAATATCACATGAAATAGAGGGAGCAATGTCCCCTTTAAATTTTTCAGTTTCAATGACTCTAGTTCCTGGTCGAATTTGACAGGGTGAATCATTAAGCCACCCCCCCCCCCCTTCTACCAGTCTTTATAGGCTTATATGATTGGACGAAGAATGCCATATACTGTATGTGCATAGCCATAAACTGACTCGCTGTTTACTTATTTATTTTACTCACCGTTTAGCTTAAGGAGACAAAACCAGCCTAGAGATTGAACCCTTTGCCTGGGGAGGAGGCTGAGGAGAGGGGGCTGGATTGGCTGTGTTAATGCACCTCTAGGCTTAGAGAAAAGGCCACAAGAAGAGGTTAGGCCACAATGGCTATGTACTGACAGAGAGATATTCTCTCACAATGACAGGTGGAAACCACACACTGGCTGGGTGTATGTTTGAGAGCGGGAAGGCAAAGGAAGAGGAAAAGTAGGTGGGGTCTTTGGTTTCTCAAGGCAAGCAGGCCCTCCGCCCAGCTACCTCACTTCTCCTGTTTTGAGAGCCAAGAACAGCGTGGCTATTGAGAGAGGAACCTTCAATGCTCGGACCCCAGGGGGAAAAATGAGTTAAGGGACACAGGTGTGGCGTCGACTTCACTAGCACCAACCACCAACCATCCAATTCAGCTACTGCTATTTCCTAGGGCAGAATTTGTTTTTTTTAAATGTATACTATAGAGATACAGCAGTTCATGATTAGTTCAATGTTATGGAGAGGACAGACCCGTTTCTGTAACTCCCTTCACTGTGTTTTTGTGGAGGTGTGTGCAAAAACTATAGGTAGGGTAGGGTGTCCATACTCTACCCAGAGTGGGTGAAAACAAGCTTTGGTGATGACATTTCACTTGGTGAATACATTTTACAAAGACAAATTATTCATGTTCTGAATCGTTCCATGGGGTCTTTCTCTAACATTTAATTAACAGTATATGTCGGATTTCGTAACACAATAATAATCCTATAATGAGCACAGAGCGCCGTTGACAAAGCGGTGGAGCTTTCTTGCAGCAACTTTTGAGGACTTTACTTTACTTTAATTTCACATTAATAGGAAGATTAAATAAAACTATGAAAATACTACATGCATGTCTCAAAATCAATATCTATTTTACCTCTATATTTGTATATGCCCTGCGGATTGTAGAATAAAGATGATGAGTTCAACGGGAAAGTGAGCCTGTCAGGTAGCCTTCATTCTCGCACAGCATCCAGCCTAGCTGACGTGATGCTGTGCAATTCTTCTTATTTCTGACCACTTTTTCTGTCATAAACTGATTTAGACACCGTAATTTTGTCCGTCCTACAAGGGTAAAAACAGCAATAACTTTTGAACAATTTATGATAGAGACATGAGGTTTGTTAGAGGATTATGTACACAATTAACGTATTACTTTACCCATTGGTCAAAACAGGTGTTATTTGGACTTTCTAAGTAAGGACCTATAAAATCTGTTAGATTTTATGTTTTCTCCATTTTATTTTTCCCGGTTTTATTTTGTATTATTATTTATTTGTTTAGGTTTTCACTCTCAAAAATCACACATATTTAACAGGAAAAACTTCAAAATTGGATGTCCACAACAATACTTTAACCACATCAGGAGACGAACCACATCAGGAGACTAAACCACATCAGGAGACCACTTTTGGTGAAAAAAAATATATATATTTTTATACATTTGTATTTTTGAGTGTAGATACCCTTTAATTCAATTGCAACAAAGACTTGATTGGTTAGCTGTGTTTCTGTAGCACACGTGTAACTGAGTTTGCTAAACAAATTGCCACTGGAGTAACACAAATAATCATGATACCAGGTCGGTATACTTTGTAGATATTTTTAGAGGTTTTTGGGAAAGCCATTCCATCCACAAGAAACCAGTTGTCATTATTAGCATCATCGCTAATAGCTACACAAAGTGGTAGTCAAACAGCACACACAGACGGGCATTCCTGTGTTGCCTCTTCAGAAAATTTAAGGAAAATATGAATCACTGATACATTTTGTCTTACGATAATATTGGTCAAAGTCATACATTTTCCAATAAGTTCAATACATTTAGTCGATCTCCTAGGTTCAACAAATGTTTATATATTGTTGAATTCCGTTTTAATGTCAGGATTTCATAATTCTGTCCATATTCTCCTCATCATGTAGCTATTATTGGTTTAATAATAATCAAAGTCCATTTAAAAAAGGCGTTGGACTTGATTCAACATGTCAACAAGTTAATAGTGATGGGGGGGGGGGGGGGGGGGAATGATAGTTACATATTGAGATATTACTGTATGTTTGACGATATGTTTGACAATATTATTTTTGTGCTAGTTGGCTGTACCTGCACTAAAACTTCCTTCATAGCTTTTTCTCCATCTTCTATTTAAATAGGGAGCCTATTTGTTTTCCACACTTTTATTTCCATAACTGATCAAAACTAGTTTTCTAATGGCTCACTCTTGTCCCTTTGCAGCAGACATATGGTGAGCAATATGTTTGGAACATGATGAGAGAGCCAAGCCAATGGGTTTGTAGCTTCAACCAAGTAGCACACACACACCAATTGATTAATGGACTGCTGAATGTATTTTTTTTTCTCTTGCTTTGTTTCTCTTGCTCTTTTCAGTATTACAGTATGTCTATCTCTGATAACCTACCCAAGGAAGGGTTGAAAATAGCCCATATATGTAGCCTTAGAAATAAGGTTAATGAAATCAATAACTTGCTAACATCAGATAACATTCATATTTTAGCCATTTCTGAGACTCACTTAGATAATTCATTTGATGATACAGCAGTAGCAATACAAGGATATAACATCTATAGAAAAGACAGAAATGCTTATGGGGGGGAGGTGTTGCTGTATATATTCCGAGCCATATCCCTGTCATGCTTAGAGAAGATCTTGTGTCAATGGTTATTGAAGTGTTGTGGTTGCAGGTTCACTTGGCACATCTAAAGCTTTTTATTTTGGGGTGTTGCTAATGGCCACCAGGTGCAAACAGTCAGTATCTAAATAATATGTGTGAAATGCTTGATAGTGTATGTGATGTAAACAGAGAGGTTTACTTTCTTGGGGATCTTAATATTGACTGGTTTTCATCAAGCTGTCCGCTCAAGAGGAAGCTTCTTACTGTAACCAATGCCTGTAATCTGGTTCAGGTTATTAATTAACCTACCAGGGTGTCCACATGTATTGATCACATTTTTACTAATACTGGTAGAACTTAGTTCTAAAGCTGCATCCATGCCCATTGGATGCAGTGATCCCAATATAGTGACTATATCCAGGAAAGCCAAAGTTCCAACAGCTGGGCCTAAAATAGTGTATAAGAGATCATACAAAATATTTTTCTCTGACTCTTAAAGTGCCTTGCGAAAGTATTAGGCCCCCTTGAACTTTGCGACCTTTTGCCACATTTCAGGCTTCAAACATAAAGATATAAAACTGTATTTTTTTGTGAAGAATCAACAACAAGTGGGACACAATCATGAAGTGGAACGACATTTATTGGATATTTCAAACTTTTTTAACAAATCAAAAACTGAAAATTTGGGCGTGCAAAATGATTCAGCCCCTTTACTTTCAGTGCAGCAAACTCTCTCCAGAAGTTCAGTGAGGATCTCTGAATGATCCAATGTTGACCTAAATGACTAATGATGATAAATACAATCAACCTGTGTGTAATCAAGTCTCCGTATAAATGCACCTGCACTGTGATAGTCTCAGAGGTCCGTTAAAAGCGCAGAGAGCATCATGAAGAACAAGGAACACACCAGGCAGGTCCGAGATACTGTTGTGAAGAAGTTTAAAGCCGGATTTGGATACAAAAAGATTTCCCAAGCTTTAAACATCCCAAGAAGCACTGTGCAAGCGATAATATTGAAATGGAAAAAGTATCAGACCACTGCAAATCTACCAAGACCTGGCCGTCCCTCTAAACTTTCAGCTCATACAAGGAGAAGACTGATCAGAGATGCAGCCAAGAGGCCCATGATCACTCTGGATGAACTGCAGAGATCTACAGCTGAGGTGGGAGACTCTGTCCATAGGACAACAATCAGTCGTATATTGCACAAATCTGGCCTTTATGGAAGAGTGGCAAGAAGAAAGCCATTTCTTAAAGATATCCATAAAAAGTATTGTTTAAAGTTTGCCACAAGCCACCTGGGAGACACACCCAACATGTGGAAGAAGGTGCTCTGGTCAGATGAAACCAAAATTGAACTTTTTGGCAACAATGCAAAACGTTATGTTTGGCGTAAAAGCAACACAGCTCATCACCCTGAACACACCATCCCCACTGTCAAACATGGTGGTGGCAGCATCATGGTTTGGGCCTGCTTTTCTTCAGCAGGGACAGGGAAGATGGTTAAAACTGATGGGAATATGGATGGAGCCAAATACAGGACCATTCTGGAAGAAAACCTGATGGAGTCTGCAAAAGACCTGAGACTGGGACGGAGATTTGTCTTCCAACAAGACAATGATCCAAAACATAAAGCAAAATCTACAATGGAATGGTTCAAAAATAAACATATCCAAGTGTTAGAATGGCCAAGTCAAAGTCCAGACCTGAATCCAATCGAGAATCTGTGGAAAGAATTGAAAACTGCTGTTCACAAATGCTCTCCATCCAACCTCACTGAGCTCGAGCTGTTTTGCGATAAGGAATGGGAAAAAATGTCAGTCTCTCGATGTGCAAAACTGATAGAGACATACCCCAAGCGACTTACAGCTGTAATCGCAGCAAAAGGTGGCGCTACAAGTTATTAACTTAAGTGGGCTGAATCATTTTGCACGCCCAATTTTTCAGTTTTTGATTTGTTAAAAAAGTTTGAAATATCCAATAAATGTCGTTCCACTTCATGATTGTGACCCACTTGTTGTTGATTCTTCACAAAAAAATACAGTTTTATATCTTTTATGTTTGAAGCCTGAAATGTGGCAAAAGGTCGCAAAGTTCAAGGGGGCCGAATACTTTCGCAAGGCACTGTATATGCATATACTACAGTTCAAAAGTTTGGGGTCACTTAGAAATGTCCTTGTTATTGAAAGAAAAGCTATTTGTCCATTAAAATAACATAAAATAGATCAGAAATACAGTGTAGACATGGTTAATGTTGTAAAGGACTATTGTAGCTGGAAACGGCTGATTTTTAATGGAATATCTACATAGGAGTACAGAGGCCCATTATCAGCTAATCCATGTTTATAATTTTAAAAGGCTAACTGATCATTAGAAATCCCTTTTGCAATTATGTTAGCACAGCTGAAAACTGTAGTGCTGATTGAAGAAGCAATAAAACTGGCCTTCTTTAGACTAGTTGAGTATCTGTAGCATCAGCATTTGTGGGTTCAATTACAGGCTCAATCTGGCCAGAAACAAATAACTTTCTTCTGAAACACATGTCTATTCTTGTTCTGAGAAATGAAGGCTATTCCATGAGAGAAATTGCCAAGAAACTGAAGATCTCGTACAACGCTGAGTACTACTCCCTTCACAGAACAGAGCAAACTGGCTCTAATCAGAATAGAAAGAGGAGTGGGAGGCCCTGATGCACATCTGAGCAAGAGGACAAGTACATTAGTGTCCAGTTTGAGGAACAGACCTCAACTGGCAGCCTCATTAAATAGTACCCGCAAAACACCAGTCTCAACGTCAACAGTGAAGAGGCGACTACGGGATGCTGGCCTTCTAGGCAGAGTTCCTCTGTCCAGTGTCTGTGTTCTTTTGCCCGTCTTAATCTTTTATTTTTATTGGCCAATCTGAGATATGGCTTTTTCTTTGCAACTCTGCCTAGAAGGCCAGCATCCCGGAGTCGCCTCTTTACTGTTGACGTTGAGACGGGTGTTTTGCGTGTACTATTAGGCACCATACAGTGCACTCATACTAGAGTGATCGAAGCAAACTGATGGAATAACAGTCGAAAGAAAAGGTTTAATCTTGTGGAGGCAGCAGAAAGATTTAATAAATAGTCAAAGTCCACGCACGAGATGAGCCAAGAATTTCAGATATGCTCACCACAGCTGAAAAAACACAATAGAATACATGTGTATATGTGACAAGAGACTCAACCCATTCAATATTTGGTCGAAAGAAAAATACGATGTGAAAATTCTGCCAGATGTCATTGGACCCTGTGCCAAACCGTAGTGTTCAGCATGCGGAATATTCACAGAGTGGTAATGATAGCTTTGCTGGCCACTCGCTGATTACTGTGGAATGAGTGAGGGCGCAGAGAGTTCAGCCAGGGAACTCTGTATGCAAAGGGACAATGGTAACAGCACAACTGGACCACACAAGGTCATAATATATTACAAATGGGCAGTCACAGTGGTATACCATGCTATACCACTATACAGGACTGCTCATTCACATTAGACCACCCTGGCCCATATCATGCTGCTTTATGTAGGGGGGTTCATTGATATTCTGTGCAGTCACACTGCTATTATAATGTATGTGTTGAGTGGTCATATTTCCAGCAGTAACTGTAATGTAACCAATAACTGTGATGATATCCAAGGACATCACCTACCTCATCGTACTCCTCTGGGCAGCCCACTGCTCCGTCCCCTGGGCTGAAGTGCACATCGTAGAGCTGGGGCTCTGTACCTGCAAACACATACAGAACAAAGTCAACACATTGCTATTATAAAGACAGAGCCAGACGTAATTAGGTAAGCAGAGAAAATAGGGTCAACTCAAAGTAAACAAAGATTTAAGTTAGTGCAGTGGTATTCACATTGTTTGTCTTGTGACAACACTCCAAATCTAATGACACAACCATAGGCGGAAATCCCAGGGGTTACGGGGGGGACACGACCCCTCCATTCTGGGAAAAGTATGATTTGTCCCCCCCAATATATCACTATGTAATTTCAATAATATTAATAATACGCAATGAAAGCACTTGTGCTGATTATAGACACTTATTAGAGCGTTTTTAAGTTTCAAAAGATTGCGACCCCCCGCCCTTTGCCTCACAATGGTTTGATCCACTGCCAGTTCCTTATCTAGATACGAACAGAGGGTTCGTATCTACTTTCTGAAAGGCACTCAATGCACGTAACTGACGTGAGGTTAATCCAGTCAATCGCGCCATAGCAATGTTTTATTTTTATTTTTATGTTGGCAGGGTTTACACACACACTAGCTGAATTTGCAGAGCTAGCGGGTAAACATTAACTATTAAGCTAGCTAGTACCTATTCCATTTATGTGGCGTCGTCAAAGATGGAATCTTTGCTATCGTCAGTTTATTCCAAGATCAGCATGCAGCTATAGTGCTTCAAAGTCCCTGTGATAAGGTCACTGATAAATTGAACTCCCAACTGAACAGAACTACACTCTCTTCTACCATTGTCTTAAATATCTTTAATGGTCTCGTTGCAAAAACTAAATTGTCGCTATGGGACTTTGAAGCACGTGTGCTGATCTTGGAGTAAACTGACAATAGCAATAATTATAGCAAACACCACAGAAACAGAATTGGTGCTCGCTAGCTTTGCAAATTCAGCTATTGCTGGAAGCCAGCCAATATGAAACAAACTATATTAAAATTACAAAAGGTTGCAGCATATGTTGTGTAAATGGTGAACTCATACAGCTGTCAACTCTTGTCACTGCAATCCGTTTCACATTTGCTAGCTACCTTTTAGATCGAAGCCCATATAGAATTATAGAAGATAAGATGATGGAAGCCCATCTCCTACTGTAAATAACCAACACACTCTGTGTGTGTGTGTGTGTGTGTGTGCGTGTGCGTGTGCGCAGCTAGCCAGCCTGCCAGGTAGAAAAATGTCAGAAAAAAGTAAAAAGACAGACATCAGAGTATTTTTCAGGACACCAAAACGCAAAGCAAGAACCCTAGTAGCCTAACACTAGTTGATAAAATGTTCATTAGAAAGAAGTGAAATGCTAATGGATGTTTCACAATGATGCCATTAGGCAGATCAGGCAACAGAGCTGGGGACAGATGGGCAGGGACAGACTGGCAGAGACAGAGAGTCTCAGGTAAGTTTGTTGAGTCTTTGTTTGGCAACATTATGAAAGGTTCTACATTTTTTAACTTGTAAAATAGGGACATAATTGGAAAATGCCATGGATACCCCCACTCTCAACTTAAACTGGTGACTGAACTAAGATTTGTTTAAGGCAATGGTATTGCTGTTGTGATTAATTGTGTAGTTTTGGGTACTGGTAGTTAGGAGTACGGCAAACACCTTATTTATTTTCTAGGAGACAGACTGTGAGGCAGTGAGGGTGGTGAAAGGGAAAGAGCCAAGGAGAGAGACTTCAGAGGACAGTGTCACAGCCACGGCAGGACCAGGTGTCAACCTTGTTGCCAGCTGCACCAGTATAGGGGACAGTGGCACAGCCACGGCAGGACCAGGTGTCAACCTTGTTGCCAGCTGCACCAGTATAGGGGACAGTGGCACAGCCACGGCAGGACCAGGTGTCAACCTTGTTGCCAGCAGCACCAGTATAGGGGACAGTGGCACAGCCATGACAGGACCAGGTGTCAACCTTGTTGCCAGCTGCACCAGTATAAGGGACAGTGGCACAGCATTGTCCAGTTACCTCAGTGATGGCACAAAACCATATCAGCCACACCCACAATTTTTAGAACCTCAAACTCTTGCCAACAAAGTGTTGACGTTTCAAGAGAGATGGTTTTGCGATATCCCCTGGCTACATTATAATCCATCAATAAAAGGAGTGTTGTATTCACTGTAGTCAAGGGTTTTCAAGCCAGCCATCTATTGGCCAAAGAGCAGATGCTGCCTTCATTAGTGCAGGATTTAGCACATCAAAACTGCCAAACTCACCGCCACTGTGTAACTGTAACAGCACAATCAAAACTGCCAAACCCACCGCCACTGTGTAACTGTAACAGCACAATCAAAACTGCCAAACCCACCGCCACTGTGTAACTGTAACAGCACATCAGCTGAATCCGTGTCCAGTTATCCAGTGCGTGGGGTAAACAGCAGAAATGACGAAAGCTACCTTGCACTGTATGAGAAAGCAACAACATTGATTGAATCCATTGAGACACACTCAAGACGATTTACTGGCAAAGCAGTGGATCACTATAGGGCAGAATTTTTTTAAGTGTTGGATGGTGTGGAGGTTCAGTTTGGCGACCGTTTTGACCAGGACAGTCTAAACATTCTGTAAAAGTTGGAAAGAGTGCTTCTCATGGGGGAGTTGGATGAGTCTCTAGATCAGTACCCTGAGCTGAAAATATATTCTCTTTCAGTGCACTCTCTTTCGCAACAAATACCCCTGTAGCAGCAGTTGAGAGGCAGCTGAGGTCCTCAGGAGGCTTCCAGTGGAGGTGCGGGGGTTGGTTGACCAAGTTGAGGTGCTGATCAGAATTTTGTCTGTAATGTACATAAAGACAGGCTGGACAGTCTTGAGGGAAAATATCTGCCAGCAATTTGTTGGATCCATTGAAACCCTCAAACATAGGTTTGGTTCTTTTGTTCAGTAGTGTGTATAGCAGTGGTTCTCAACCTTTTTTGAGTACTGGAACCCCTGCATATTTTGAGGAAAGGCAGGCAAGGTTTTGAGTGGTCCTCAGGGACCTCCACCCCCTCTATATTATATGTAAAGTTAGTGGAATCCTTGTGCTGCTGAATACGTTCATTACACTTTTTTATTTCATGGACCCCTTGTCATTACACCAGGGACCCCTAGGGGTCCACCTACCCTGTTTGAGAACCCCTGGTGTATGGTATGATATTTGTTATTTTGTTTAGTAGTTTTTAGTACATGACAGTACACTGCCTAATTATTTATTTAATTTTATTTAAAATTGCATACTTTGTGTGACATACTTGTCCATAGCTGTTGTTTGAAGAGTTGAGACACTGACTGAACAATAACTAAGTATTTCTGAAGGATATTTTGGTTGATTTGTTTGGGTTTTTCATTTAAGTAGTTATCTTGCTTTTAGAACTGTACTTATTCTGAGCGTTTTGTTCTTGTAAAGATGTTGTAATAGACTCAAACCAGTGGCACATATTTAATGACTATATAAATTATTCAGAAAAAGTTTTTAAAAAAAGGTCAGTTCAGTGCGTAGACCAACTTTGTGCTGGTTCTCAATGGAGATTCTTTGAGATGAGATCGCACCATGTTCATTGTATTTATGAAACCTGCACCCATTACCACCTACAGGCCTTGCTTGGTATTGCTGGTTGTAAATACAAATACCTGCATACATACTGGACTGATAAGGAACACTGCTATAACTATTATTAGTAGTAGTATTATAATGATTTAAACATTTTAACAAGTTGGACAACACTTCATTTAACTACTGTACCTATCAATTATCCAGTAGTAGTAATTATGGTTCCTCAATATACATTTAACATATTACAACATAGGCTATGTGTTACAGCACTACTTTTGGTGTCTCCCTCAGGAATTGCTCTTGAGAAAATGTAATGTAATTGTCCCCTCCAAAGTTCATATCAGATTTTCGCCCCTGGACACAACCTTATATTTTCAACAAATAACCACAATGAAAATAATTATCAAAATGAAAAGAAGCCAACATATACATTTTCTGGGATTAAGGAATCAGAGTTGATTCCTGATTGAGCAGAGTTGAGCTGTTGGAAATTTCGCTCCTCACTCCACATCCTTTCCAACTGCGCCGCTAAAAACCCCTCCTCGCTCACAGGAATTAAAACTGACGCTCAAAATTTGCTCAATTCATTAAAATCTCCATTTAACACCCACCTATTTTTGTGACTACCTGGACAAACAATTTGGTTTTGAAGTATTGAAAACAAATCATATGATTGGAATACAAAGTATTTGAATAAACATGAAAAGGTGACTGTAAAAAAGCACTCATCATTTCAAATAGGCTACATGTGTTAAACAGCACATGAACACTAAATAGGTCAGGAGCTAGACAGGTAGCCTAAGAAGGAGCCTATTATTTAAATTCTATAGTCTACAACTAAATACAGTGCCTTGCGAAAGTATTCGGCCCCCTTGAACTTTGCGAACTTTTGCCACATTTCAGGCTTCAAACATAAAGATATAAAACTGTATTTTTTTGTGAAGAATCAACAACAAGTGGGACACAATCATGAAGTGGAACAACATTTATTGGATATTTCAAACTTTTTTAACAAATCAAAAACTGACAAATTGGGCGTGCAAAATGATTCAGCCCCTTTACTTTCAGTGCAGCAAACTCTCTCCAGAAGTTCAGTGAGGATCTCTGAATGATCCAATGTTGACCTAAATGACTAATGATGATAAATACAATCCACCTGTGTGTAATCAAGTCTTCGCATAAATGCACCTGCACTGTGATAGTCTCAGAGGTCCGTTAAAAGCGCAGAGAGCATCATGAAGAACAAGGAACACACCAGGCAGGTCCGAGATACTGTTGTGAAGCCGGATTTAAAATTAAAGCCGGATTTGGATACAAAAAGATTTCCCAAGCTTTAAACATCCCAAGGAGCACTGTGCAAGCGATAATATTGAAATGGAAGGAGTATCAGACCACTGCAAATCTACCAAGACCTGGCCGTCCCTCTAAACTTTCAGCTCATACAAGGAGAAGACTGATCAGAGATGCAGCCAAGAGGCCCATGATCACTCTGGATGAACTGCAGAGATCTACAGCTGAGGTGGGAGACTCTGTCCATAGGACAACAATCAGTCGTATATTGCACAAATCTGGCCTTTATGGAAGAGTGGCAAGAAGAAAGCCATTTCTTAAAGATATCCATAAAAAGTGTTGTTTAAAGTTTGCCTCAAGCCACCTGGGAGACACACCAAACATGTGGAAGAAGGTGCTCTGGTCAGATGAAACCAAAATTGAACTTTTTGGCAACAATGCAAAACGTTATGTTTGGCGTAAAAGCAACACAGCTCATCACCCTGAACACACCATCCCCACTGTCAAACATGGTGGTGGCAGCATCATGGTTTGGGCCTGCTTTTCTTCAGCAGGGACAGGGAAGATGGTTAAAATTGATAGGAAGATGGATGGAGCCAAATACAGGACCATTCTGGAAGAAAACCTGATGGAGTCTGCAAAAGACCTGAGACTGGGACGGAGATTTGTCTTCCAACAAGACAATGATCCAAAACATAAAGCAAAATCTACAATGGAATGGTTCAAAAATAAACATATCCAGGTGTTAGAATGGCCAAGTCAAAGTCCAGACCTGAATCCAATCGAGAATCTGTGGAAAGAACTGAAAACTGCTGTTCACAAATGCTCTCCATCCAACCTCACTGAGCTCGAGCTGTTTTGCAAGGAGGAATGGGAAAAAATTCAGTCTCTCGATGTGCAAAACTGATAAACTGAACGACTTACAGCTGTAATCGCAGCAAAAGGTGGCGCTACAAAGTATTAACTTAAGGGAGCTGAATAATTTTGCACGCCCAATTTTTCAGTTTTTGATTTGTTAAAAAAGTTTGAAATATCCAATAAATGTCGTTCCACTTCATGATTGTGTCCCACTTGTTGTTGATTCTTCACAAAAAAATACAGTTTTATATCTTTATGTTTGAAGCCTGAAATGTGGCAAAAGGTCGCAAAGTTCAAGGGGGCCGAATACTTTCGCAAGGCACTGTATATTGTGAAGCATGGGACCAGCAGCATACCACCCTGCATTCCACTCCTGGCTTGCTTCTGAAGCTAAGTAGGGTTAGTCTGGTCAGTCCCTGGATGGGAGACCAGATGTTGCTGAAAGTGGTGTTGGGGGGCAAGTAGGAGGCACCCTTTCCCCGGTCTAAAAAAATATTCCAGTGTTTGGGGACATTGCCCTGTGTAGGGTTCTGTTTTTCGGAAGGGATGTTTAAACAGGTGTCCTGACTCTCTGTGGTCACTAAAGCTCCCATGGCACTTATTGTAGGGGTGTTAACCCCGGTGTCCTGGCTAAATTCCCAATCTGGCCTTCACACCATCATGGCCACCTAATCATCCCCAATTTGCTCATTCCTCTCCCCTGTAACTATTCCCTTAGGTCGTTGCTGTAAATGAGAACATGTTCTCAGGCAATTTACCTGGCAAAATATGTGAGTGCAAAACACTAGGCTGGCAGGATCATTTAAAAATGTTGTTGTATTAAATCATTAGTCTATAAATTGTGGATATATGCTGTGACTTACTTAGAATTAAATACAAATGAAAAAAATGCCTAATTAGCATCTGTCTACAGTGCCTTTGAATTAACTTTTAGTAACACGAGTTTGGCCAAAGTCTGTGGCTTCTCAGCAGCTTTTACCCCCAAGGCATGAGACTCCTGAACAGGCAATCAAATGGCTACCTGGACTATTTGCATTGTGTCCCGCCACCCCCCAACCCCCTTTTTTACACTGCTGCTACTCTCTGTTTATCATCTATGGATAGTCACTTTAACTAGACCTACATGTACATATTACCTCAATTAGCCCGACTAACCGGTGCCCCCGCACATTGACTCTGTACAGGTACCACCTGTACATAGCCTCGCTACTGTTATTTTCACTGTAATTTAACTTTTCTTTTTTTTTTCTTTACTTATCAATTGTTTACCTAATACCTATTTTTTCCTTAAAAATTGCACTGTTGGTTAGGGCTTGTAAGTAAGTAAGGCTTGTAAAGTAAGCATTTCACTGTAAGGTCTACTACACCTGTTGTATTCAGAGCACGTGACAAATAAACTTTGATTTGATTTAATTTGATTCAGGCTCATGCGATGATGCCTGGAGAGCAGTCCAGCAGTCGAGAATACCCTCTCCATGCTTGCAGAGCCACTGGGGAAGCTAAACACCCTTAGAGTCACTCTTGCAAGGTTGGGCAGGGATATGGAGTTTTTTCTTTTTCTTTAGGTAGGCCTATTATTTTTATGCAAAATAATCCTATTCAGGCATATTGGGCCAGATTCAATGCTAGTTTCAATGCTAGTTAGCCTATTGTATAGATAATAGAACGAAAATGAACAAAACTTTAAGAGATCGGATTTTTTGTTTAGAAATTGTTTACAATGACACACTTAGCTAGCTACCCACCTCATTCCTTTCTGTTAGCATGTGCACGTAGTACACCATCATCCTTTCGGGATACGTGTCTTTAGTTTTCAGATCCCACAATGATTCTTTAGTTGTGGATTTTACATCACCGCACTCCCTCTCTTGGTCCTCATCTTTGTAAGTCACCTTGATTTTGCGCCTATGTTTTTTTAATCAGTTCTTTATGAAAATATTTAGAGACCTCCATGACTATAGCTAAAGCAAGGGGCTATAGCAGCACACAAGTAGCCTACAAATGCATGCTGGGCCGGGCATGCCCTGAGCTCGTGGAATGAGCGCTACTGGAGCAAAATTGGAACAGGCGAGAAGGCTGGAAACTTGCTCCGCTCTCTAGTAAAATTAGGCACGTTCTGCTACACTCACATACTCTGGTGTCAAGTTGGCTGGATGTCCTTTGGGGGCTGAAGAAATTTGGCTTGTCACCTAAAACTCTCACAAACTTTTACAGATGTACAATTGAGAGCATACTGTCAGGCTGTATCACCACCTGGTACGGCAACTGCTCCGCCCACAACCGTAAGGCTCTCCAGAGAGTAGTGAGGTCTGCACAACGCATCACCGGGGGCAAACTACCTGCCCTCCAGGACACCTACACCACCCGATGTCACAGGAAGGCCAACAAGATCATCTAGGACAACAACCACCCGAGTCACTGTCTGTTCACCCCGCTATCATCCAGAAGGCGAGGTCAGTGCAGGTGCATCAAAGCAGGGACCGAGAGACTGAAAAACAGCTTCTATCTCAAGGCCATCAGACTGTTAAACAGCCATCACTAATTTATATATTTGTATGTACATATTCTTATTCATTCCTTTACACTTGTGTGTATAAGGTAGTTGTTGTGAAATTGTTAGATTACTTGTTAGATATTACTGCATGGTCGGAATTAGAAGCACAAGCATTTCGCTACACTCACATTAACATCTACTAACCATGTGTATGTGACAAATACAATTTGATTTGAAGTATGCAATTCTGTTCTTCTGAAATAGGCTACATTTTCTCAATTTCATGTTTCTTTAGACCTGTCTAAAATAAATCCTGATTTATTGTGATGGTGTAGGCGTGTTTGAAAAGCCATACTGACATACTGTATACTACATACTATTAGTTCATTTTAGTATACTGTAAATGGAACAGTATCCTTTCAGTTGAACGTACTACCTCTGCCGGTCTACTGGAAGTTGATGCTGTTGTTATGCAACCTCTTGCTAGCTAGTTAAATGACTAGTTAGACATTTTAAGACTTCGGGTGTGTTCCTAAATTCAATCTGGAGTGCCAGAGTGCGCTCGTAAATTCAGAGTTGTCAGATTGTCCGTTTGTAAATTCAGAGCGTATCGCTCTCGGAATGCACACTGGGCGCTTGGGCCGAGAAGTAGGGTTGATTTGAGCGTTCTGATCTTACAACACCCAAGCTAACGTTGGCTAGCTTGCTAGCTACTTCCAGACACAAATGTGAGTGACCACTGACCATTTTACTCGCCCTAGAAGAGCTGGTTAGGCAGTTTTCATGTTATCCAGCTTTCTGTTAGCAGTTTTCATGTTGTCCATGACTAACTATGACTAACTGTGTTGCTGGCAACAATTTAATTTAGCTTTTTTTTCCAATGGTAACTGTCACTGACCAAATTCAACCGGTGTTGAGTGCCCATAAATTCATTATTCTGCTCTGGTAAACTCAGAGTGCTCTGAAATCGGAGTAGATAATTATAAAAGATATATATATATATATATATATATATATATTTAACCTTTATTTAACCTTTATTTAACCAGGTAGGCTAGTTGAGAACAAGTTCTCAATTACAACTGTGACCTTGCCAAGATAAAGCAAAGCAGTTCGACACATACAACAACACATGGAATAACAAACATACAGTCAATAATACAGTAGAAAAAGTCTATACAGTGTGTGCAAATGAGGTAAGATAAGGGAGGTAAAGGCAATAAATAGGCCATGGTGGCGAAGTAATTACAATATACCAATTAAACACTGGAGTGATTGATGTGCAGAAGATGAATGTGCAAGTAGAGATACTGGGGTGCAAACGAGCAAGATAAATAAATAAATACAGTAAGGGGATGAGGTAGTTGGATGGGCTATTTACAGATGGGCTATGTACAGGTGCAGTGATCTGTGAGTTGCTCTGGTAGCTGGTGTTTAAAGCTAGTGAGGAAGACATGAGTCTCCAGTTTAAGTGATTTTTGCAGTTCGTTCCAGTCATTGGCAGCAGAGAACTGGAAGGAAAGGCAACCAAAGGAGGAATTGGCTTTGGGGTGACCAGTGAGATATACAGTGGGGCAAAAAAGTATTTAGTCAGCCACCAATTGTGCAAGTTCTCCCACTTAAAAAGATGAGAGAGGCCTGTTTCATCAGAGGTACACTTCAACTATGACACACAAAATTAGAAGAAAAAAATCCAGAGAATCACATTGTAGGATTTTTTATGAATTTATTTGCAAATTTATGGTGGGAAATAAGTATTTGGTCACCTACAAACAAGCAAGATTTCTGGCTCTCACAGACCTGTAACTTCTTCTTTAAGAGGCTCCTCTGTCCTCCAATCGTTACCTTTATTAATGGAACCTGTTTGAACTTGTTATCAGTATAAAAGACACCTGTCCACAACCTCAAACAGTCACACTCTCCACTACACTATGGCCAAGACCAAAGAGCTGTCAAAGGACACCAGAAACAAAATTGTAGACCTGCACCAGGCTGGGAAGACTGAATCTTCAATAGGTAAGCAGCTTGGTTTGAAGAAATCAACTGTGGGAGCAATTATTAGGAAATAGAAGACATACAAGACCACTGATAATCTCCCTTGATCTGGGACTCCACGCAAGATCTCACCCCGTGGGGTCAAAATTATCACAAGAACGGTGAGCCAAAATCCCAGAACCACACGGGGGGACCTAGTGAATGACCTGCTGGGACCAAAGTAACAAAGCCTACCATCAGTAACACACTATGCCACCAGGGACTCAAATCCTGCAGTGCCAGACGTGTCCCACTGCTTAAGCCAGTACATGTCCAGGCCCGTCTGAAGTTTGCTAGTGAGCATTTGGATGATCCAGAGGAAGATTGGGAGAATGTCATATGGTCAGATGAAACCAAAATATAACTTTTTGGTAAAACCTCAACTCGTCGTGCTTGGAGGACAAAGAATGCTGAGTTGCATCCAAAGAACACCATACCTACTGTGAAGCATGGGGGTGGAAACATCATGCTTTGGGGCTGTTTTTCTGCAAAGGGACCAGGACGACTGATCCGTGTAAAGGAAAGAATGAATCAGGCCATGTATCGTGAGATTTTGAGTGAAAACCTCCTTCCATCAGCAAGGGCATTGAAGATGAAACGTGGCTGGGTCTTTCAGCATGACAATGATCCCAAACACACCGCCCGGGCAACAAAGGAGTGGCTTCGTAAGAAGCATTTCAAGGTCCTGGAGTGGCCTAGCCAGTCTCCAGATCTCAACCCCATAGAAAATCTTTGGAGGGAGTTGAAAGTCCGTGTTGCCCAGCAACAGCCCCAAAACATCACTGCTCTAGAGGAGATCTGCATGGAGGAATGGGCCAAAATACCAGCAACAGTGTGTGAAAACCTTGTGAAGATTTACAGAAAACGTAGTATTGAGATAAACTTTTGTTGTTGACCAAATACTTATTTTCCACCATAATTTGAAAATAAATTCATTCAAAATCCTGCAATGTGATTTTCTGGATTTTTTTTCTCATTTTGTCTGTCATAGTTGAAGTGTACCTATGATGAAAATATTTTTTTGCCCCACTGTACCTGCTGGAGCGCATGCTGCTATGGTGACCAGTGAGCTGAGATAAGGCGGGGGGCAATACCTAGCAAAGACTTGTAGATGATGACCTGTGGGTAGTATATTGGGCATTAGTGACGAAACAGATGGCACTGTGATAGACTGCATCCAATTTGCTGAGTAGAGTGTTGGAGGCTAATTTGTAAATGACATCGCCGAGGTCGAGGATCGGTAGGATGGTCAGTTTTACGAGGGTATGTCTGGTAATATGAGTGAAGGATGCTTTTTTTGCGAAATAGGAAGGCGATTCTACATTTATTTCTGGATTGGAGATGCTTAATGTGAGTCTGGAAGGAGAGTTTACAGTCTAACCAGACACCTAGGTATTTGTAGTTGTCCACATATTCTAAGTCAGAACCGTCCAAAGTAGTGATTCTGGACAGGCAGGCAGGTGCGGGCAGCGATCAGTTGAAGAGCATGCATTTAGTTTTACTTGCATTAAAGAGAAGTTGAAGGCCACGGAAGGAGAGTTGTATGGTATTGAAGCTCGTCTGGAGGTTTGTTAACACAATGTCCAAAGAAGGGCCAGAAGTATACAGAATGGTGTCGTCTGCATAGAGATGGATCAGAGAATCAGAGCTGCTGGGTTGGCGCCCCCCCCCCCCCTTGGGTTTTGCCGTGGCGGAGATCTTTGTGGGCTATACTCAGCCTTGTCTCAGGATGGTAAGTTGGTGGTTGAAGATATCCCTCTAGTGGTGTGAGGGCTGTGCTTTGGCAAAGTGGATGGAGTTATATCCTTCCTGTTTGGCCCTGTCCGGGGGTGTCCTCGGATGGGGCAACAGTGTCTCCTGACCCCTCCTGTCTCAGCCTCCAGTATTTATGCTGCAGTAGTTTATGTGTCGGGGGGCTAGGGTCAGTTTGTTATATCTGGAGTACTTCTCCTGTCCTATTCGGTGTCCTGTGTGAATTTAAGTGTGCTCTCTAATTCTCTCTTTCTTTCTCTCTCTCGGAGGACCTGAGCCCTAGGACCATGCCTCAGGACTACCTGACATGATGACTCCTTGCTGTCCCCAGTCCACCTGGCCGTGCTGCTGCTCCAGTTTCAACTGTTCTGCCTTATTATTATTGGACCATGCTGGTCATTTATGAACATTTGAACATCTTGGCCATGTTCTGTTATAATCTCCACCCGGCACAGCCAGAAGAGGACTGGCCACCCCACATAGCCTGGTTCCTCTCTAGGTTTCTTCCTAGGTTTTGGCCTTTCTAGGGAGTTTTTCCTAGCCACCGTGCTTCTACACCTGCATTGCTTGCTGTTTGGGGTTTTAGGCTGGGTTTCTGTACAGCACTTTGAGATATCAGCTGATGTACGAAGGGCTATATAAATACATTTGATTTGATTTGATTTGAAGAGCGACATCATTGATGTATACAGAGAATAGAGTCGTCCCGAGAATTGAACCCTGTGGCACCCCCATTGAGACTGCCAGAGGTCAGGACAACAGGACCTCCGATTTGACACACTCAGCTCAATCAGAGAAGTAGTTTGTGAACCAGGTGAGGCAGTCATTTGAGAAACAAAGGCTGTTGAGTCTGCAGTGCAGAATGTGGTGATTGACAGAGTCAAAAGCCTTGGCCAGGTCGATGAATACGGCTGCATAGTAATGTCTCTTATCGTTTGCGGTTATAATATTGTTTAGGACCTTTAGAGTGGATGAGGTGCACCCATGACCAGCTCTGAAACCAGATTGCTATAGCAGAGAAGGTACGGTGGGATTTGAAATGGTCAGTAATCTGTTTGCTAACTTGGCTTTCGAAGACCTTAGAAAGGCAGGTTAGGATAGATATAGGTCTGTAGCAGTTTGGGTCTATAGTGTCTCCCCCCTTGAAGAGGGGGATGATCAAGGCAGCTTTCCAATCTTAGGGAATCTCAGATGATACGAAAGAGAGGTTGAATAGGCTAGTAATAGGGGTTGCAACAATTTCGGCAGATTGTCTAGCCCGGCTGATTTGTAGGGGTCCAGATTTTGCAGCTCTTTCAGAACATCAGCTATCTGGATTTGGGTGAAGGGCAGTTGACCGGGGTAGGGGTAGCCAGGTGGAAAGCATGGCCAGCTGTAGAAAAATGCTTATTGAAATTCTCAATTATAGTAGATTTATTGGTGGTGACAGTGTTTCCTAGCCTCAGTGCAGTGGGCCGCTGGGAGGAGGTGCTCTTATTCTCCATAGACTTTACAGTGTCCGAGAACTTTTTTGAGTTTGTGCTACAGGATGCAAATTTATGTTTGAAAAAGCTAGCCTTAGCTTTCCTAACTGCCTGTGTATATTGGTTCCTAACTTCCCTGAAAAGTTGCATATCACGGGGGCTATTCGATGCTAATGCAGTACGCCACAGGATGTTTTTGTGCTGGTCAAGGGCAGTCAGGTCTGGAGTGAACCAAGGGCTATATCTGTTCCTGGTTCTACATTTTTTGAATGGGGCATGCTTATGAGCGAATTTATGAAAGCACCCGAATGTCCATTGAGAACGCACAACGACTATACTATTTAGCTAAGAATGATGTGAATAATCAAGTCAATAAACATTGGGTAGTTAGTTAGCCTATAGTTAATATACTGGCTTGTTTGATGTATAAGTAGCCAAATAACATTAGGTAGCTAGCTAACATACTGCTGTAATGATATGCTAAGTGGCTCTTAAGGACAGCGTAGCTAACAAATTGTCAGCCAACATAACATGTAAGGTAACTTATTTGAAAAGGAACTACTTTATTACATTGCTAAACATTTTGTTAACATTTGTCATAATTAGTTAAAGCAATGAATTTGTATCCACTATCGTTGGACTTAGGCTCCATATTTTCTGCCATTTTTTTCAAATCTGAAAACGATGTGAAGCCACGACCATTTCCTGAAGAATTGCATTATGGGCCCTAAAGTATAGAAATAGTGTCCTTTGCGTGTATACTTCATATTTTGGCAAATTTAGTACGACATCCGGGAACTTTTGGCATACTAACTATATCCATACTATGACCATTAAGCATATGACCATATATTCAATTCACGACACAAATAGTACAGTTAGTGTGGATAGTATGAGTATTCGAACACAGCATATATCTTTTTTACTTTTTAAAATGTAGATGTTCCAAAGGCCTGCACCAGTGGCATGTTGACAACAGGACAAAATGGGGCATGTCAGTCAGAGCACATTCACCTAATTATCCAAATAAAAGTCCAACTATGATGTGATGGCAATCATCGTCATCCCAGTTTCGAAAGGAAGATCCTCTGACTCACTTCCATTGCTGATGGCCGTGATTCCTCGATAGAAATCCTCGAAGCTGATCACCCCCAGCCCACTAGGATCCAGGAACTTGGTCAGATCCTTCACCTGTAATATAGAGACAACCATGAGAGACCTTTCAAACACATCAATCATAAAGCTCACTTCACACTATAATTAAATCAGCTTTGTTGCCTGAATGCTTTATGAATCAATCAGATTGCATTCTGTCCAAATGAACGTGATGTAACAGGCAATGAGCACACAGGGTAAAACTGAGCAAATTGAATTAAGAAACAGGGGACAGCATCCAAATTGAAAAGGTTGTGGCTTTGCTATCTCAGAGTACATCTGAAAATGAACTACCTAAAACGACTGATATTTCATTGAGCTCAGTCACGTCATGGAAAAATTTCTAGGGCTGTAAAAACATCCTTGAAAATCGTCAAAATCACAAAACTGTCTCACTGAGGCTTCTGTGGTTAGGCTACTTCAACTGGTATGTTTCTTTCCAAGACGAGACAATAGGAACCAATACAAAAGTTATTTGTTTCTGCACATGTAGACATTGATTTCTTAACTCTTTTATAAAATGTACATATAAATATGTGCTTCAATTTTACAGGGTTGCAGTGTCCTCAGACAAGGTAACCAGGGTTGAGCTCCAAGTGTCTCGCCTCCCTCAACACAAGGCCAACACTTCTAGGCCTACATAAAGCAAAACACACACACACAAACACAGAAACAAAACCTGGCTACACAACTTGAAATGCCCAACTTGCAGCAATAAAGATTTATATAACCAAAGACACAGTGTGCACCTAACCCGGCACTCAAATGACAGGACACTGTACAATCAATCATTTATTTGATGTCCCACATCCATTCCCCGGGTAACCTGGCAACAAGTGAGGTGGTATCCAGGGAGATAGGCCAACAAGTGTGTGTGCTTTACACCCCAATGATGTATTTGGCATAGACCTCAAGAGCATTGTAGACATTATAGCATTATAGACATTGTCTTGGAATGTTTGGAATGCACTTCATTGTTTTGGTTTCTTAAGAATAAGCTCAGAAGAATAATCACTTCTAGTTGTGACCCAAATTCTTACATTTTTGGGGGGTTAAGTTTAAAAGTCGTTCCCTGGAGCTTTAACCGTGGCGCCCTTGGCAACCCAGAATATGATCAGGCTTTTCCTAGAAATGAGAGATACAAGTGCGGCATGTTGCGATTAAAAATGTCCCATACTCATTACGGTGTCATTCCATGCATGTATCATTTACAATTAGCTGGGAGGGTAGGGAAGTTTGTGGGCAAAACACAAGCGTAGGCCTTGGGAAAACCTTCAACTTCAACATGAGAATAGATGACACAAAACCAAAGTACAACCCTGATTGGTTTTTGCATTTTTTTAATAGGCATTCCTGTTTTGCACTTTTGAATCGGTTACATACATCCAAACAGTCATTCTGCTTAGAAAATGTGAGCTCCATCTCTAACAGCTTACAGTCGTGGCCAAAAGTTTTGAGAATTACACAAATATTAATTTCCACAAAGTTTGCTGCTTCAGTGTCTTTAGATATTTTTGTCAGATGTTACTATGGAATACTGAAGTATAATTACAAGCATTTCATAAGTGTCAAAAGCTTTTATTGACAATTACATGAAGTTGATGCAAATATTAAATATTTGCAGAGTCAATATTTGCAGTGTTGAGCATTCATTTTCAAGACCTCTGCAATCCGCCCAGGCATGCTGTCAATTACCTTCTGGGCCACATCCAGATTGATGGCAGCCCATTCTTGCATAATCAATGCTTGGAGTTTGTCAGAATTTGTGGGTTTTTGTTTGTTTTTGAGGATTGACCACAAGTTCTCAATGGGATTAGGGTCTGGGGAGTTTCCTGGCCGTGGACCCAAAATATCAATGTTTTGTTCCCCGAGCCACTGAGTTATCACTTTTGCCTTATGGCAAGGTGCTCCGTCATGCTGGAAAAGGACTAATGGTAGCGCTCACCTTATCTTCTCCGGACAAGCTTTTTTCCAGATGCCCCAAACAATCAGAAAGGAGATTCATCAGAGAAAATTACTTTACCCCAGTCCTCAGCCATCCAATCCCTGTACTTTTGGCAGAATATCAGTCTGTCCCTGATGTTTTTCCTGGAGAGAAGTGGCTTCTTTGCTGCCCTTCTTGACACCAGGCCTTCCTCCAAAAGTCTTCGCCTCACTGTGCATGCAGATGCACTCACACCTGCCTGCTGCCATTCCTGAGCAAGCTCTGTACTGGTGGTGCCCCGATCCCGCAGCTGAATCAACTTTAGACGGTCCTGGCGCTTGCTGGACTTTCTTGGGCGCCCTTAAGCCTTCTTCACAACAATTGAACCGCTCTCCTTGAAGTTCTTGATGATCCGATAAATGGTTGATTTAGGTGCAATCTTACTGGCAGCAATATCCTTGCCTGTGAAGCCTTTTTTGTGCAAAGCAATGATGACGGCATGTATTTCCTTGCAGTTAACCATGATTGACACACCTGTGTTAACGACAGAATCACTGACATGATGTCAGATGGTCCTTTTGTGGCAGGGCTGAAATGCAGTGGAAATGTTTTTGGGGGATTCAGTTCATTTGCATGGCAAAGAGGGAATTTGCAATTAATTGCAATTCATCTGATCACTCTTCATTACATTGTGGAGGATATGCAAATTGCCATCATACAAACTGAGGCAGCAGACTTTGTGAAAATTAATATTTGTGTCATTCTCAAAACTTTTGGCCACGACTACAGAGCGGGAGCAGCTGAAACTCTTAGCAAACTGTCGATTGACTGAGATTTACAGCCCTCAAGGTGATAGACCGACATATGTTTCCAGCTAGTCGATTAAACTCAGCTGACGTTATAGAGGTGAGATGGGAGCGGTTCGCCTTGTTTTGTGGTTTAACACTAAAATTATGTAAGAGTTCAGGTTAAATGTTACAGTCAAGCCCTTCCTGCTCCCCATCTCTGCTATGCAAATCTTCCATAAATTAGGTTGACCAGGGGGTGGGTGGTAGTGAATAAATGGGTCGTTTAAAGCGGTTGCAGATATTTTAACAGCAGAGAATGAGATGGAGTTTGACATTTCAGAGGTGAGAGTGGGTGTTCCCCCGCAATGGAGCTTTTTACTTGATTCCCTTTGGCCAGTCGATCTGAGGGCAGGGTCACTATAACACACAGGAAACACCTCTCTTCACACCTCGAGTAAGAGAGTGGGTGAGACCAGCACCCATCTACCAATAGGTGCCTTTCTTTACGAGGCATTGCAAAAACAAAAACTGGTCTTTGAAATTCACTGCTCGATTGAGGGACCTTACAGATAATTGTATGTGAGGGGTACAGAGATGAGGTAGTCATTCAAAAACCTTAAATATGCACTATGCAGAAATCATGCCGCCATTTCCTGGATACTAAAATTAGAATTATTCGCTTAATTTCAGTTTATGTGACAAAATAAGCAAGAATAGTGTAGAGAATCATTCTACCATTGCTGTGAAATATCTTTTCCATAACCAAAAATATTTTATTTTCAGCCGTTTGAAGCTAGTGTACAAAACTGAAAGTAAAAAAACTAAACTTAAGGGAAACACATAAAAAGCACATAGAAAAGATACCGCTTCTTAGACTTGTTTTCAATGAGAATGACAGATCTATAACATTTCTATTTGAGTTTGGACAGGTCGCCCAAACATTTACATATTGCAGCTTTAATCACTATTATCGCACACAGTTGGGAGTCCATGCAACTTATTATGTGACTTGTTAAGCACATTTTTACTCCTCAACTTATTTAGGCTTGCCATGACAAAAGGGATTAAATACTTAGACTCAAGTCGTCCCCTTTTCATGTTTAATTAATTTGTAGCAATAAAAAAATTAAAAACATGAATCCACTTTGGCATCATGGGGTATTGTGTGTAGGCCAGTGACAAAAAACCTATATTTAATCCATTTTAAATTCAAGCTGAAACACAACAAAATTTTGAAAAAGTCAAGGGGTGTGTATACTTTCTGAAGGCACTGTATTATCTGTCCTCTTCTTGTTCACTGTTCTCTCCTCCCACTCAGCCACACTGTTGCCTGATTGTCACACCACAAGATCACTAGCTCCTCTTCCTGGAATAAATCTGGGATGGGATTTGCATTCAACCCCAACCCCATTAAAGGATCACGATAACAATGCAAATATCAGATATCTGATATCACACCATACATGCAATTTCTTCACCCATCTACAATGATCAATTCAGGGAATGTCCTATACAGGCCGAGCAGTGTGAAGTTAACTAGGCTAGAAATGAATTCTCCTCTGCTCAGACCTACTTGTGAAACATTTTTGGTTACACACAAGAGACTTGCCAAGAGCTTTCACCACAAGGAAAATACAATTATTTGTGAAGCTTACAGGCAAAATAAAAAGCCACAAGGAACGACAACATTTACAGTGCCTTGCGAAAGTATTCGGCCCCCTTGAACTTTGCGACCTTTTGACACATTTCAGGCTTCAAACATAAAGATATAAAACTGTATTTTTTTGAAGAATCAACAACAAGTGGGACACAATCATGAAGTGGAACGACATTTATTGGATATTTCAAACTTTTTTAACAAATCAAAAACTGAAAAATTGGGGGTGCAAAATTATTCAGCCCCTTTACTTTCAGTGCAGCAAACTCTCTCCAGAAGTTCAGTGAGGATCTCTGAATGATCCAATGTTGACCTAAATGACTAATGATGATAAATACAATCAACCTGTGTGTAATCAAGTCTCCGTATAAATGCACCTGCACTGTGATAGTCTCAGAGGTCCGTCAAAAGCGCAGAGAGCATCATGAAGAACAAGGAACACACCAGGCAGGTCCGAGATACTGTTGTGAAGAAGTTTAAAGCCGGATTTGGATACAAAAATATTTCCCAAGCTTTAACCTCTTGGATCTCTAGGGGCGCTATTTCATTTTTGGATAAAAAACGTTCCCGTTTTAAGCGCAATATTTTGTCACGAAAAGATGCTCGACTATGCATATTATTGACCGTTTTGGAAAGAAAACACTCTGAAGTTTCAGAATCTGCAAAGATATTGTCTGTAAGTGCCCCAGAACTCATTCTACAGGCGAAAACAAGATGATGCGTCAACCAGGAAATGAGCAGAATCTCTGAAGCTCTGTTTTCCATTGTCTCCTTATATGGCTGTGATTGCGCAAGGAATGAGCCTACACTTTCTGTCGTTCCCCCAAGGTCTTAGCAGCATTGTGACGTATTTGTAGGCATATCATTGGAAGATTGACCATAAGAGACTACATTTTCCAAGTGTCCGCCTGGTGTCCTGCGTGGAAATCGGTGCGCAAAGCCAGGTGCTGGTATTTTTCCATTTGATTGAGGGGAGAAACCATGCTTCCACGAACGATATATCATTGAAGAGATATGTGAAAAACACCTTGAGGATTGATTCTAAACAACGTGTGCCATGTTTTCAGTCGATATTATGGAGTTAATTTGGAAAAAAGTTCGCGTTTTGAGGACTGAATTTGCGTTTTTTTTTTGGTAGCCAAATGGAATGTAGAAAACGGAGCTATTTCTAATACACATTAATCTTTTTTGGAAAAACTGAGCATCTGCTATCTAACTGAGAGTCTCCTCATTGAAAACATCCGAAGTTCTTCAAAGGTAAATTATTTTATTTGAAGGCTTCGCTAAATGCTACGCTAGCTAGCTACTTTTACACAAATAATTGTTTTCCTATGGTTGAGAAGCATATTTTGAAAATCTGAGATGACAGTGTTGTTTACAAAAGGCTAAGCTTGAGAGATGGCATATTTATTTCATTTCATTTGCGATTTTCATGAATAGTTAACGTTGCGTTATGGTAATGAGCTTGAGTCTGTATTCCTGATACCGGATCCGGGATGGGGAGATCAGAGAGGTTAAACATCCCAAGGAGCACTGTGCAAGCAATAATATTGAAATGGAAGGAGTATCAGACCACTGCAAATCTACCAAGACCTGGCCGTCCCTCTAAACTTTCAGCTCATACAAGGAGAAGACTGATCAGAGATGCAGCCAAGAGGCCCATGATCACTCTGGATGAACTGCAGAGATCGACAGCTGAGGTGGGAGACTCTGTCCATAGGACAACAATCAGTCGTATATTGCACAAATCTGGCCTTTATGGAAGAGTGGCAAGAAGAAAGCCATTTCTTAAAGATATCCATAAAAAGTGTGGTTTAAAGTTTGCCACAAGCCACCTGGGAGACACACCAAACGTGGAAGAAGGTGCTCTGGTCAGATGAAACCAAAATGGAACTTTCTGGCAACAATGCAAACGTTATGTTTGGCGTAAAAGCAACACAGCTGAACACACCATCCCCACTGCTTTTCTTCAGCAGGGACAGGGAAGATGGTTAAAATTGATGGGAAGATGGATGGAGCCAAATACAGGACCATTCTGGAAGAAAACCTGATGGAGTCTGCAAAAGACCTGAGACTGGGACAGAGATTTGTCTTCCAACAAGACAATGATCCAAAACATAAAGTACACCACTAAAAATGGAATGGTTCAAAAATATACATATCCAGGTGTTAGAATGGCCAAGTCAAATTCCAGACCTGAATCCAATCGAGAATCTGTGGAAAGAACTGAAAACTGCTGTTCACAAATGCTCTCCATCCAACCTCACTGAGCTCGAGCTGTTTTGCAAGGAGGAATGGGAAAAAATGTCAGTCTCTCGATGTGCAAAACTAATAGAGACATACCCCAAGCGACTTACAGCTGTAATCGCAGCAAAAGGTGGCGCAACAAAGTATTAACTTAAGGGGGCTGAATAATTTTGCACGCCCAATTTTTCAGTTTTTGATTTGTTAAAAAAGTTTGAAATATCCAATAAATGTCGTTCCACTTCATGATTGTGTCCCACTTGTTGTTGATTATTCACAAAAAAATACAGTTTTATATCTCTATGTTTGAAGCCTGAAATGTGGCAAAAGGTCGCAAAGTTCAAGGGGGCCGAATACTTCGCAAGGCACTGTACCACATAGAGAAGATAAGTTGCTATAAACAAACTTTATAGGCCCACACTGTTATGCTTAATGCCTTTATGGACTATATTTTGTTTATGGCATGGCATCTCACTCATTCACATGAATTATGGTGCAGACACCAGAAAGAGCAATGCATTTCTGCAACCTCATTACTGAGAAGGTTGGATTACCGCTGAGCAAGGAGGGAATAACCAAGCATTATCTGTATATAGGTTAGGACTAGAGGTCGACGATTATTCGGAATGGCCGATTAATTAGGGCCGATTTCAAGTTTTCATTACAATCGGAAATCGGTAATTTAGGATGCCGATTTTGCCCAAATGTAAAAAAAAAAAAAAACCTTTACACCTTAATTTAATCTTTATTTAACTAGGCAAGTCAGTTAAGAACACATTCTTATTTTCAATGACGGCCTAGGAACGGTGGATTAACTGCCTTGTTCAGGGGCAGAAAGACAGATTTTTACCTTGTCAGTTCAGGGATTCAATCTTGCAACCTTACGGTTAACTAGTCCAACGCTCTCACCACCTGCCTCAAGAGGAGCCCTTCTGTTACGCGAATGCAGTAAGAAGCCAAGGTAAGTTGCTAACTAGCATTAAACTTAATCAATCATAACTACACATGGTTGATGATATTACTAGTTTATCTAGCGTGTCCTGCATTGCATATAATCGATGCAGTGCGCAATCGCGAAAAAGGACTGTCGTTGCTCCAACGTGTACCTAACCATAAACATCAATGCCTTTCTTAAAATCAATACACAGAAATATATATTTTTAAACCTGCATATTTAGCTAAAATAAATCCAGGTTAGCAGGCAATATTAACCAGGTTGTCACGACTTCTGCCGAAGTTGGCTCCCCTGTCTGTTCGGGCGGTGCTCGGCGGTCGTCGTCACCGTCCTACTAGCCGCTACGATCCCTTTTTCGTTTGTCTGTTGGTTTTGTCTTATTAGTTTCACCTGTGTGTATTTTGGTTTAATTAGCTTCCCTATATGTAGTAGTTTGACCCGCCCTTGTTTTGTGCGGGATTGTCTTTTGTTACGTGTGTACATATTAGTTCGTAGTGTATTTTATTTTCTATACTGGACACCCTGTGGTTTTGGGTTGTCTGGTATAGTGTCCTGCGCCCTGTATTGTATTGGGCTTATCAGTTTGGTGTGCAATAGTAAAGCACTTTACTCCGTTACTCTCTCTCTGCGTCTGATTCCTGCACACCCACCTAGTCCCGCGTGACACAGGTGAAATTGTGTCACTTCTCTTGCGTTCATTGCATGCAGAGTCTACAGAGTATATGCAACAGTTTGGGCCGCCTTGCTCATTACGAACTAATTTGCCAGAATTTTACGTAATTATGACATAACATTGAAGGTTGTGCAATGTAACAGGAATATTTAGACTGATGGATGCCACCCGTTAGATAAAATACGGAACAGTTCCGTATTTCACTGAAAGAATAAATGTTTTGTTTTCGAGATTATAGTTTCCGGATTCGACCATATTAATGACCTAAGGCTCGTATTTCTGTGTGTTATTATGTTATAATTAAGTCTATGAATTGATAGAGCAGTCTGACTGAGGGATGGTGGGCACCAGCAAGCTCATAAGCATTCATTCAAAAAGCAATTTTGTGCGTTTTGCCAGCAGCTCTGCTGTTTATGAATTCAAGCCTATCAACTCCCGAGATTAGGCTGGTGTAACGATGTGATGTGAAATGGCTAGCTAGTTAGCGGGGTGCGCGCTAATAGCGTTTCAAACGTCACTTGCTGAGAATTGGAGTAGTTGTTCCCCTTGCTCTGCATGGGTTACGCTGCTTCGAGGGTGGCTGTTGTCGATGTGCATCCTGTTTCCATTGATCATCCTTGAGATGTTTCTACAACATTATTGTTGGTAAATTTACCTTTGGTAAATTCAATTGATTGGACATGATTTGGAAAGGCACACACCTGTCTATATAAGGTCCCACAGTTGACAATTAATGTCAGAGCAAAAACCAATCAATGAGGTCGAAGGAATTGTCAGTAGAGCTCCGAGATAGAACTGTGTAAAGGCACAGATCTGGTGAAGGGTACCAAAACATGTCTGCAGCACTGAAGGTCCCCAAGAACAGTGGCCTCCATCATTCTTAAAATGGAAGAAGTTTGGAACCACCAAGACCTTTCCTAGAGGTCAAACTGAGCAATCGGGAGAGAAGTGCCTTGGTCAGGGAGGTGACCAAGAACCCAATGGTCACTCTGGCAGAGCTTCAGAGGTCCTCTGTGGAGATGGAAGAACCTTCCAGAAGGACAACCATCTCTGCAGCACTCCACCAATCAGGCGTTTATGGTAGAGTGGCCAGATGGAAGCCACTCCTTAGCATCATGTCTTTCAGCGGCAGGGACTGGGAGACTCGTCAGCATCAAAGGAAAGATGAATGGAGCAAAGTACAGAGAGATCCTTGATGAAAACCTGCTCCAGAGCACTCAGGACCTCAGACTGGGGTGAAGGTTCACCTTCCAACAGGACAATGACCCTCAGCACATAGCCAAGACGACACAGGAGTGGCTTCGGGACAAGTCTCTGAATGTCCATTAGTGGTCCAGCCAGAGCCTGGACGTGAGGTCATCACTGATGTTGGGCGATTAGGCCTGGCTCACAGTCAGCGTTCCAATTCATCCCAAAGGTGTTCGATGGGGTTGAGGTCAGGGCTCTGTGCAAGCCAGTCAAGTTCTTTCACACCAATCTCGACAAACCATTTCTGTACAGTGGTTCTTCCTGTAAAGGTTGCGTCATACTGCAGCACACCTTGGCACGTTATTTAAGTGTCAGCCATTGTTGCCATTAATGCTAGTTAGTGATACCCTCTGGTGATCAGACTATCTTTGAGAAGCATTTGACAGTCTTTAATATTGTTTGTACTAGAGAATTTAAAACCTTTTGTAAGAACATAGTATATGGGATTAATTTGATTAATATTATGGTGTTTCTATTCCAAGAAAAACTTCAAATGAAACCCTCAGGGTTTCCGTTAGGAAAATATGGCGCTGTACAACGTGACCGGTCGGGAGTAGGCTACAGTACTAAGAGCAAAATAATCCTAACATTTTCACACCCTAATTGTAGTCTAACCAATACCCAAACGGATATTCAGTGAAAATCTCAATCTCAATCTCAATGTGCTTTAAATGCCACAATGTCACAAATAACTGAACACGCACAATTCTTAAAACTCTGAGAAGGGTAATAGGAGGTGATCTGCATTGCATATTAAACGTATTGCTATATTCCATGCGTTACTGTGTGTTACGATCCTCTCTCTCTCTCTCTCTCGCACACGCTGTCTTGATCTCTGAATGCTATGAAAAGCCAACGGAATTTACACCTAAAATGCTGACCGGTTGCACACTCTATAACCACAGTTTATATTATTTTACCATGCTGGTCATCTATGAATGTTTGAAAAGCTTGAAAAATCAAGCTGCTTTAATATTTAATAATTTCTGCCCTCTGAATTCATATTCATGATATAAATAGGCCCATGTGCACCTTGATATTGGGGGTGCGCCATGCGGTCGTGCCTAACGGGGAACGGGGGTGTGCCATGCAGCCATACCTAACGGGGAAAGGGGGGATGGAGCAGGTCGGTCGCAACCCAGGCGGCCTGAAGATCCTAACTCTGGCGAGAGCCGAAGCCACCCTTCCGGCCCAAAACCCTAAGTTCATATTCACTTTTAAACAACGCAATACTAATGTTTTAGAAACCAATATTTGGTGGAATAACCCTGAATTTCAATCACAGCTTTCATGCGTCTTGGCATGCTCTACACCAGTCTATGCCACTCCTGGCTCAAAAATTCTAGTAGCACGGCCTGTGACCATCCATCTTCCTCTTGATCACATTCCAGAGGTTTTCAATGGGGTTCAGGTCTGGAGATCGGGCTGGCCATGACAGGGTCTTGGATCTGGTGGTCCTCCATCCACACCTTGATTGACCTGGCTGTGTGGCATGGAGCATTGTCCCGCTGGAAAAACCAATCCTCAGAGTTGGGGAACATTGTCAGAGCAGAAGGAAGCAAGTTTTCTTCCAGGACAACCTTGTATGTGGCTTGATTCATGAGTCCTTCACAAAGACACATTTCCACGAGTCCAGCCTTGCTGAGGTACCCACAGATCATCACCGATCCTCCACCAAATTTCACAGTGGGTGTGAGACCTGAAGAGACTTACAAGCCACAGTGTCTTGCACCCACTGTGAAATGTGGTGTAGGATCGGTGATGATCTGGGGGTGCCTCAGTAAGGCTGGAATCGGCCTTAACTATTTAGGGGTGGCAGGTAGCCTAGTGGTTAGATCATTGTAACTGAAAGGTTGCTGGATTGAATCCCAGAGCTGACAAGGTTAAAATCTGTCGTTCTGCCCCTGAACAAGGCAGTTAACCCACAGTTCCATCGGTAGGCTTGTAAAATAAGAATTTGTTCTTAACTGACTTGCCTAGTTAAATAACGGATAATGTGTGTGTGTAATATATATATATATATATATATATTACTGAGGCAAACTCTCTCCAGAAGTTCAGTGAGGATCTCTGAATGATCCAATGTTGACCTAAATGACTAATGATGATAAATACAATCCACCTGTGTGTAATCAAGTCTCCGTATAAATGCACCTGCACTGTGATAGTCTCAGAGCGCAGAGAGCATCATGAAGAACAAGGAACACACCAGGCAGGTTCGAAATACTGTTGTGAAGAAGTTTAAAGCCGGATTTGGATACAAAAAGATTTCCCAAGCTTTAAACATCCCAAGGAGCACTGTGCAAGCGATAATATTGAAATGGAAGGAGTATCAGACCACTGCAAATCTACCAAGACCTGGCCGTCCCTCTAAACTTTCAGCTCATACAAGGAGAAGACTGATCAGAGATGCAGCCAAGAGGCCCATGATCACTCTGGATGAACTGCAGAGATCGACAGCTGAGGTGGGAGACTCTGTCCATAGGACAACAATCAGTCGTATATTGCACAAATCTGGCCTTTATGGAAGAGTGGCAAGAAGAAAGCCATTTCTTAAAGATATCCATAAAAAGTGTTGTTTAAAGTTTGCCACAAGCCACCTGGGAGACACACCAAACGTGGAAGAAGGTGCTCTGGTCAGATGACACCAAAATGGAACTTTCTGGCAACAATGCAAACGTTATGTTTGGCGTAAAAGCAACACAGCTGAACACACCATCCCCACTGTCAAACATGGTGGTGGCAGCATCATGGTTTGGGCCTGCTTTTCTTCAGCAGGGACAGGGAAGATGGTTAAAATTGATGGGAAGATGGATGGAGCCAAATACAGGACCATTCTGGAAGAAAACCTGATGGAGTCTGCAAAAGACCTGAGACTGGGACGGAGATTTGTCTTCCAACAAGACAATGATCCAAAACATAAAGTACACCACTAAAAATGGAATGGTTCAAAAATATACATATCCAGGTGTTAGAATGGCCAAGTCAAAGTCCAGACCTGAATCCAATCGAGAATCTGTGGAAAGAACTGAAAACTGCTGTTCACAAATGCTCTCCATCCAACCTCACTGAGCTCGAGCTGTTTTGCAAGGAGGAATGGGAAAAAATGTCAGTCTCTCGATGTGCAAAACTAAGAGACATACCCCAAGCGACTTACAGCTGTAATCGCAGCAAAAGGTGGCGCAACAAAGTATTAACTTAAGGGGGCTGAATAATTTTGCACGCCCAATTTTTCAGTTTTTGATTTGTTAAAAAAGTTTGAAATATCCAATAAATGTCGTTCCACTTCATGATTGTGTCCCACTTGTTGTTGATTATTCACAAAAAAATAGTTTTATATCTTTATGTTTGAAGCCTGAAATGTGGCAAAAGGTCGCAAAGTTCAAGGGGGCCGAATACTTCGCAAGGCACTGTACCACATAGAGAAGATAAGTTGCTATAAACAAACTTTATAGGCCCACACTGTTATGCTTAATGCCTTTATGGACTATATTTTGTTTATGGCATGGCATCTCACTCATTCACATGAATTATGGTGCAGACACCAGAAAGAGCAATGCATTTCTGCAACCTCATTACTGAGAAGGTTGGATTACCGCTGAGCAAGGAGGGAATAACCAAGCATTATCTGTATATAGGTTAGGACTAGAGGTCGACGATTATTCGGAATGGCCGATTAATTAGGGCCGATTTCAAGTTTTCATTACAATCGGAAATCGGTAATTTAGGATGCCGATTTTGCCCAAATGTAAAAAAAAAAAAAAACCTTTACACCTTAATTTAATCTTTATTTAACTAGGCAAGTCAGTTAAGAACACATTCTTATTTTCAATGACGGCCTAGGAACGGTGGATTAACTGCCTTGTTCAGGGGCAGAAAGACAGATTTTTACCTTGTCAGTTCAGGGATTCAATCTTGCAACCTTACGGTTAACTAGTCCAACGCTCTCACCACCTGCCTCAAGAGGAGCCCTTCTGTTACGCGAATGCAGTAAGAAGCCAAGGTAAGTTGCTAACTAGCATTAAACTTAATCAATCATAACTACACATGGTTGATGATATTACTAGTTTATCTAGCGTGTCCTGCATTGCATATAATCGATGCAGTGCGCAATCGCGAAAAAGGACTGTCGTTGCTCCAACGTGTACCTAACCATAAACATCAATGCCTTTCTTAAAATCAATACACAGAAATATATATTTTTAAACCTGCATATTTAGCTAAAATAAATCCAGGTTAGCAGGCAATATTAACCAGGTTGTCACGACTTCTGCCGAAGTTGGCTCCCCTGTCTGTTCGGGCGGTGCTCGGCGGTCGTCGTCACCGTCCTACTAGCCGCTACGATCCCTTTTTCGTTTGTCTGTTGGTTTTGTCTTATTAGTTTCACCTGTGTGTATTTTGGTTTAATTAGCTTCCCTATATGTAGTAGTTTGACCCGCCCTTGTTTTGTGCGGGATTGTCTTTTGTTACGTGTGTACATATTAGTTCGTAGTGTATTTTATTTTCTATACTGGACACCCTGTGGTTTTGGGTTGTCTGGTATAGTGTCCTGCGCCCTGTATTGTATTGGGCTTATCAGTTTGGTGTGCAATAGTAAAGCACTTTACTCCGTTACTCTCTCTCTGCGTCTGATTCCTGCACACCCACCTAGTCCCGCGTGACACAGGTGAAATTGTGTCACTTCTCTTGCGTTCATTGCATGCAGAGTCTACAGAGTATATGCAACAGTTTGGGCCGCCTTGCTCATTACGAACTAATTTGCCAGAATTTTACGTAATTATGACATAACATTGAAGGTTGTGCAATGTAACAGGAATATTTAGACTGATGGATGCCACCCGTTAGATAAAATACGGAACAGTTCCGTATTTCACTGAAAGAATAAATGTTTTGTTTTCGAGATTATAGTTTCCGGATTCGACCATATTAATGACCTAAGGCTCGTATTTCTGTGTGTTATTATGTTATAATTAAGTCTATGAATTGATAGAGCAGTCTGACTGAGGGATGGTGGGCACCAGCAAGCTCATAAGCATTCATTCAAAAAGCAATTTTGTGCGTTTTGCCAGCAGCTCTGCTGTTTATGAATTCAAGCCTATCAACTCCCGAGATTAGGCTGGTGTAACGATGTGATGTGAAATGGCTAGCTAGTTAGCGGGGTGCGCGCTAATAGCGTTTCAAACGTCACTTGCTGAGAATTGGAGTAGTTGTTCCCCTTGCTCTGCATGGGTTACGCTGCTTCGAGGGTGGCTGTTGTCGATGTGCATCCTGTTTCCATTGATCATCCTTGAGATGTTTCTACAACATTATTGTTGGTAAATTTACCTTTGGTAAATTCAATTGATTGGACATGATTTGGAAAGGCACACACCTGTCTATATAAGGTCCCACAGTTGACAATTAATGTCAGAGCAAAAACCAATCAATGAGGTCGAAGGAATTGTCAGTAGAGCTCCGAGATAGAACTGTGTAAAGGCACAGATCTGGTGAAGGGTACCAAAACATGTCTGCAGCACTGAAGGTCCCCAAGAACAGTGGCCTCCATCATTCTTAAAATGGAAGAAGTTTGGAACCACCAAGACCTTTCCTAGAGGTCAAACTGAGCAATCGGGAGAGAAGTGCCTTGGTCAGGGAGGTGACCAAGAACCCAATGGTCACTCTGGCAGAGCTTCAGAGGTCCTCTGTGGAGATGGAAGAACCTTCCAGAAGGACAACCATCTCTGCAGCACTCCACCAATCAGGCGTTTATGGTAGAGTGGCCAGATGGAAGCCACTCCTTAGCATCATGTCTTTCAGCGGCAGGGACTGGGAGACTCGTCAGCATCAAAGGAAAGATGAATGGAGCAAAGTACAGAGAGATCCTTGATGAAAACCTGCTCCAGAGCACTCAGGACCTCAGACTGGGGTGAAGGTTCACCTTCCAACAGGACAATGACCCTCAGCACATAGCCAAGACGACACAGGAGTGGCTTCGGGACAAGTCTCTGAATGTCCATTAGTGGTCCAGCCAGAGCCTGGACGTGAGGTCATCACTGATGTTGGGCGATTAGGCCTGGCTCACAGTCAGCGTTCCAATTCATCCCAAAGGTGTTCGATGGGGTTGAGGTCAGGGCTCTGTGCAAGCCAGTCAAGTTCTTTCACACCAATCTCGACAAACCATTTCTGTACAGTGGTTCTTCCTGTAAAGGTTGCGTCATACTGCAGCACACCTTGGCACGTTATTTAAGTGTCAGCCATTGTTGCCATTAATGCTAGTTAGTGATACCCTCTGGTGATCAGACTATCTTTGAGAAGCATTTGACAGTCTTTAATATTGTTTGTACTAGAGAATTTAAAACCTTTTGTAAGAACATAGTATATGGGATTAATTTGATTAATATTATGGTGTTTCTATTCCAAGAAAAACTTCAAATGAAACCCTCAGGGTTTCCGTTAGGAAAATATGGCGCTGTACAACGTGACCGGTCGGGAGTAGGCTACAGTACTAAGAGCAAAATAATCCTAACATTTTCACACCCTAATTGTAGTCTAACCAATACCCAAACGGATATTCAGTGAAAATCTCAATCTCAATCTCAATGTGCTTTAAATGCCACAATGTCACAAATAACTGAACACGCACAATTCTTAAAACTCTGAGAAGGGTAATAGGAGGTGATCTGCATTGCATATTAAACGTATTGCTATATTCCATGCGTTACTGTGTGTTACGATCCTCTCTCTCTCTCTCTCTCGCACACGCTGTCTTGATCTCTGAATGCTATGAAAAGCCAACGGAATTTACACCTAAAATGCTGACCGGTTGCACACTCTATAACCACAGTTTATATTATTTTACCATGCTGGTCATCTATGAATGTTTGAAAAGCTTGAAAAATCAAGCTGCTTTAATATTTAATAATTTCTGCCCTCTGAATTCATATTCATGATATAAATAGGCCCATGTGCACCTTGATATTGGGGGTGCGCCATGCGGTCGTGCCTAACGGGGAACGGGGGTGTGCCATGCAGCCATACCTAACGGGGAAAGGGGGGATGGAGCAGGTCGGTCGCAACCCAGGCGGCCTGAAGATCCTAACTCTGGCGAGAGCCGAAGCCACCCTTCCGGCCCAAAACCCTAAGTTCATATTCACTTTTAAACAACGCAATACTAATGTTTTAGAAACCAATATTTGGTGGAATAACCCTGAATTTCAATCACAGCTTTCATGCGTCTTGGCATGCTCTACACCAGTCTATGCCACTCCTGGCTCAAAAATTCTAGTAGCACGGCCTGTGACCATCCATCTTCCTCTTGATCACATTCCAGAGGTTTTCAATGGGGTTCAGGTCTGGAGATCGGGCTGGCCATGACAGGGTCTTGGATCTGGTGGTCCTCCATCCACACCTTGATTGACCTGGCTGTGTGGCATGGAGCATTGTCCCGCTGGAAAAACCAATCCTCAGAGTTGGGGAACATTGTCAGAGCAGAAGGAAGCAAGTTTTCTTCCAGGACAACCTTGTATGTGGCTTGATTCATGAGTCCTTCACAAAGACACATTTCCACGAGTCCAGCCTTGCTGAGGTACCCACAGATCATCACCGATCCTCCACCAAATTTCACAGTGGGTGTGAGACCTGAAGAGACTTACAAGCCACAGTGTCTTGCACCCACTGTGAAATGTGGTGTAGGATCGGTGATGATCTGGGGGTGCCTCAGTAAGGCTGGAATCGGCCTTAACTATTTAGGGGTGGCAGGTAGCCTAGTGGTTAGATCATTGTAACTGAAAGGTTGCTGGATTGAATCCCAGAGCTGACAAGGTTAAAATCTGTCGTTCTGCCCCTGAACAAGGCAGTTAACCCACAGTTCCATCGGTAGGCTTGTAAAATAAGAATTTGTTCTTAACTGACTTGCCTAGTTAAATAACGGATAATGTGTGTGTGTAATATATATATATATATATATATATATATATATATATATTTATTACTGAGGCAAACTCTCTCCAGAAGTTCAGTGAGGATCTCTGAATGATCCAATGTTGACCTAAATGACTAATGATGATAAATACAATCCACCTGTGTGTAATCAAGTCTCCGTATAAATGCACCTGCACTGTGATAGTCTCAGAGCGCAGAGAGCATCATGAAGAACAAGGAACACACCAGGCAGGTTCGAAATACTGTTGTGAAGAAGTTTAAAGCCGGATTTGGATACAAAAAGATTTCCCAAGCTTTAAACATCCCAAGGAGCACTGTGCAAGCGATACTATTGAAATGGAAGGAGTATCAGACCACTGCAAATCTACCAAGACCTGGCCGTCCCTCTAAACTTTCAGCTCATACAAGGAGAAGACTGATCAGAGATGCAGCCAAGAGGCCCATGATCACTCTGGATGAACTGCAGAGATCGACAGCTGAGGTGGGAGACTCTGTCCATAGGACAACAATCAGTCGTATATTGCACAAATCTGGCCTTTATGGAAGAGTGGCAAGAAGAAAGCCATTTCTTAAAGATATCCATAAAAAGTGTTGTTTAAAGTTTGCCACAAGCCACCTGGGAGACACACCAAACGTGGAAGAAGGTGCTCTGGTCAGATGACACCAAAATGGAACTTTCTGGCAACAATGCAAACGTTATGTTTGGCGTAAAAGCAACACAGCTGAACACACCATCCCCACTGTCAAACATGGTGGTGGCAGCATCATGGTTTGGGCCTGCTTTTCTTCAGCAGGGACAGGGAAGATGGTTAAAATTGATGGGAAGATGGATGGAGCCAAATACAGGACCATTCTGGAAGAAAACCTGATGGAGTCTGCAAAAGACCTGAGACTGGGACGGAGATTTGTCTTCCAACAAGACTATGATCCAAAACATAAAGCAAAATCTACAATGGAATGGTTCAAAAATAAACATATCCAGGTGTTAGAATGGCCAAGTCAAAGTCCAGACCTGAATCCAATCGAGAATCTGTGGAAAGAACTGAAAACTGCTGTTCACAAATGCTCTCCATCCAACCTCACTGAGCTCGAGCTGTTTTGCAAGGAGGAATGGGAAAAAATTCAGTCTCTCGATGTGCAAAACTGATAAACTGAACGACTTACAGCTGTAATCGCAGCAAAAGGTGGCGCTACAAAGTATTAACTGAAGGGAGCTGAATAATTTTGCACGCCCAATTTTTCAGTTTTTGATTTGTTAAAAAAGTTTGAAATATCCAATAAATGTCGTTCCACTTCATGATTGTGTCCCACTTGTTGTTGATTCTTCACAAAAAAAATACAGTTTTATATCTTTATGTTTGAAGCCTGAAATGTGGCAAAAGGTCGCAAAGTTCAAGGGGGCCGAATACTTTCGCAAGGCACTGTGTGTGTGTGTGTGTATATATATATATATATATACACACACACATACATACATACATACCACACATACATACTGCTCAAGAAAATAAAAGGGAACACTAAAATAACACATCCTATATCTGAATGATTGAAATATTCTTATTAAATACTTTTTTCTTTACATAGTTGAATGTGCTGACAACAAAATCACACAAATTATCAATGGAAATCAAATTTATCAACCCATGACGGGTCTGGATTTGGAGTCACACTCAAAATTAAAGTGGAAAGCCACACTACAGGCTGATCCAACTTTGATGCAATGTGCTTAAAACAAGTCAAAATGAGGCTCAGTAGTGTGTGTGGCCTCCACGTGCCTGTATGACCTCTCTACAACGCCTGGGCATGCTCCTGATAAGGTGGCGGATGGTCTCCTGAGGGATCTCCTCCCAGACCTGGACTAAAGCATCCGCCAACTCCTGGACAGTATGTGGTTGGTGGATGGAGCGAGACATGATGTCCCAGATGTGCTCAATTGGATTCAGGTCTGGGGAACGGGCGGGCCAGTCCATAGCATCAATGCCTTCCTCTTGCAGGAACTGCTGACACACTCCAGCCACATGAGGTCTAGCATTGTCTTGCATTAGGAGGAACCCAGGGCCAACCTCACCAGCATATGGTATCACAAGGGGTCTGAGGATCTCATCTCGGTACCTAATGGCAGTCAGGCTACCTCTGGCGAGCACATGGAGGGCTGTGCGGCCCCCCAAAGAAATGCCACCACACACCATGACTGACCCACCGCCAAACCGGTCATGCTGGATGATGTTGCAGGCAGCAGAACGTTCTCCACGGCGTCTCCAGACTCTGTCACGTCTGTCACGTGCTCAGTGTGAACCTGCTTTCATCTGTGAAGAGCACAGGGCGCCAGTGGCAAATCTGCCAATCTTGGCGTTCTCTGGCAAATGCCAAACGTCCTGCACGGTGTTGGGTTTTAAGCACAACCCCCACCTGTGGACGTCGGGCCCTCATACCACCCTCATGGAGTCTGTTTCTGACCGTTTGAGCAGACACATGCACATTTGTGGCCTGCTAGAGGTCATTTTGCAGGGCTCTGGCAGTGCTCCTCCTGCTCCTCCTTGCACAAAGGCGGAGGTAGCGGTCCTGCTGCTGGGTTGTTGCCCTCATATGGCTTCCTCCACGTCTCCTGATGTACTGGCCTGTCTCCTGGTAGCGCCTCCATGCTCTGGACACTACGCTGACAGACACAGCAAACCTTATTGCCACAGCTCGCATTGATGTGCCATCCTGGATGAGCTGCACTACCTGAGCAACTTGTGTGGGTTGTAGACTCCATCTCATGCTACCACTAGAGTGAAAGCACCGCCAGCATTCAAGTGACCAAAACATCAGCCAGGAAGCATAGGAACTGAGAAGTGGTCTGTGGTCCCCACCTGCAGAACCACTCCTTTATTGGGGGTGTCTTGCTAATTGCCTATAATTTCCACCTGTTGTCTATTCCATTTGCACAACAGCATTTGAAATTTATTGTCAATCAGTGTTGCTTCCTAAGTGGACAGTTTGATTTCACAGAAGTGTGATTGACTTGGAATTACATTGTGTTGTTTAAGTGTTCCCTTTATTTTTTTTGATCGGTGTATATTCAGTCAACACATCTTTAGAATATAATAAACATTTTTGTTTCTCTTTGAATGAAAACCTTAGTGTAACAACAGTTTTAGTAAGTAATATGCTGCAGTCCCCCAAAAAATAAAAATGTATTTTTTTGGGTGTGCGTGAAGGACAGAGGAATAGCAATTCTTACACCATTGTTCTAAATTCAATCACATTCTTCATCATTCAGTTAATTGAAATCCAATGTTGAAGTCGTGCACAATTAACAATTTCTACTTGGTTTGTATCGCCCATTCATTGTCTGATAGAGAAACATTAGGCCTTGGGACCCAAAAGCATAATCAGAACTCTAACTCCCCCTTGTGGTGGTCTGGAGCAATGAAGCAGTGATGCAGGGTAATGTACTACACCTCAAATTATCTCTAAACCCAGCAGCATAATCTCAAAACATTCAATTGATGAACCACTGTATGTACCTCGCTTTGTGCACGGGGCCATTGTCATGCTGAAACAGGAAACAGCCTCTCTCAAACTGTTGCCACAAAGGAAGCACAGAATCATCTAGAATGTTTTAATGCTACAGCATACAATGACAATCTTTTTTTTTTTTTTTTTATGTAAATGATCCTCTGTGGCCAAATTATGCTTTCTAGTGTAGAAGCCTATTTTCAATTATTTTATTTATGTATAGACAGTAGTAAGCTAATTAGGTTATAATTTTGGCAATTCAATTTACTTTAGGGGAAGTTTGGCTTCCCCTAGCCTTACGGACAGTTACACTGGTATTTGCATCCAACCTTGCGCCTGTTATTGGCAACTGAAAGGTTGGGTGCTTACTGGAAGTAGGCCTAGGTCTACTTGTTATAAAACAGACCTGAGACGGGCACAAAGACAAGAATGCATTCTATAATGCCGGCGCCGACAGAGATGGCCGCCTCGCTTCGCGTTCCTAGGAAACGATGCAGTTTTTTGTTTTTTTACGTGTTATTTCTTACATTAGTACTCCAGGTCATCTTAGGTTTCATTACATACAGTCGAGAAGAACTACTGAATATAAGATCAGCGTCAACTCACCATCAGTACGACCAAGAATATGTTTTTCGCGACGCGGATCCTGTGTTCTGCCTTACAAACAGGACAACGGAGCGGATCCCATGCAGCGACCCAAAAAAACGACTCCGAAAAAGAGGGAAACGAGGCCTTCTTCTGGTCAGACTCCGGAGACGGGCACACCGAGCACCACTCGCTAGCATTCTTCTTGCCAATGTCCAGTCTCTTGACAACAAGGTTGATGAAATCCGAGCAAGGGTAGCATTCCAGAGGGACATCAGAGACTGTAACGTTCTTTGCTTCACGGAAACGTGCCTCACTGGAGAGATGCTATCTGAGGCGGTGCAGCCAACGGGTTTCTCCACGCATCGCGCAGACAGAAACAAACATCTTTCTGGTAAGAAGAGGGGCGGAGCGTATGCCTTATGGCTAACGTGACATGGTGTGATGAAAGAAACATACAGGAACTCAAATCCTTCTGTTCACCTGATTTAGAATTCCTCAAATGTAGACCGCATTATCTACCAAGAGAATTCTCTTCGATTATAATCACAGCCGTATATATCCCCCCCCAAGCAGACACATCGATGGCTCTGGACAAACTTTATTTAACTCTCTGCAAACTGGAAACAATTTATCCGGAGGCTGCATTCATTGTAGCTGGGGATTTTAACAAGGCTAATCTGAAAACAAGACTCCCTAAATTTTATCAGCATATCGATTGCGCAACCAGGGGTGGAAAGACCTTGGATCATTGTTATTCTAACTTCCGCGACGCATATAAGGCCCTGCCCCGCCCCCCTTTTGGAAAAGCTGACCACGACTCCATTTTGTTGATCCCTGCCTACAGACAGAAACTAAAACAAGAGGCTCCCACGCTGAGGTCTGTCCAACGCTAGTCCGACCAAGCTGACTCCACACTCCAAGACTGCTTCCATCACGTGGACTGGGACATGTTTCGTATTGCGTCAGACAACAACATTGACGAATACGCTGATTCGGTGTGCGAGTTCATTAGAACGTGCGTTGAAGATGTCATTCCCATAGCAACGATTAAAACATTCCCTAACCAGAAACCGTGGATTGATGGCAGCATTCGCGTGAAACTGAAAGCACGAACCACTGCTTTTAATCAGGGCAAGGTGTCTGGTAACATGACCGAATACAAACAGTGCAGCTATTCCCTCCGCAAGGCTATCAAACAAGCTAAGCGTCAGTACAGAGACAAAGTAGAATCTCAATTCAACGGCTCAGACACAAGAGGCATGTGGCAGGGTCTACAGTCAATCACGGACTACAGGAAGAAATCCAGCCCAGTCACGGACCAGGATGTCCTGCTCCCAGGCAGACTAAATAACTTTTTTGCCCGCTTTGAGGACAATACAGTGCCACTGACACGGCCTGCAACGAAAACATGCGGTCTCTCCTTCACTGCAGCCGAGGTGAGTAAGACATTTAAACGTGTTAACCCTCGCAAGGCTGCAGGCCCAGACGGCATCCCCAGCCGCAACCTCAGAGCATGCGCAGACCAGCTGGCCGGTGTGTTTACGGACATATTCAATCAATCCCTATACCAGTCTGCTGTTCCCACATGCTTCAAGAGGGCCACCATTGTTCCTGTTCCCAAGAAAGCTAAGGTAACGGAGCTAAACGACTACCGCCCCGTGGCACTCACTTCCGTCATCATGAAGTGCTTTGAGAGACTAGTCAAGGATTATATCACCTCCACCCTACCTGACACCCTAGACCCACTCCAATTTGCTTACCGCCCAAATAGGTCCACAGACGATGCAATCTCAACCACACTGCACACCGCCCTAACCCATCTGGACAAAAGGAATACCTATGTGAGAATGCTGTTCATCGACTACAGCTCGGCATTCAACACCATAGTACCCTCCAAACTCGTCATCAAGCTCGAGACCCTGGGTCTCGACCCCGCCCTGTGCAACTGGGTACTGGACTTCCTGACGGGTCGCCCCCAGGTGGTGAGGGTAGGCAACAACATCTCCTCCCCGCTGATCCTCAACACTGGGGCCCCACAAGAGTGCGTTCTGAGCCCTCTCCTGTACTCCCTGTTCACCCACGACTGCGTGGCCACGCATGCCTCCAACTCAATCATCAAGTTTGCGGACGACACAACAGTGGTAGGCTTGATTACCAACAACGACGAGACGGCCTACAGGGAGGAGGTGAGGGCCCTCGGAGTGTGGTGTCAGGAAAATAACCTCACACTCAACGTCAACAAAACTAAGGAGAAGATTGTGGACTTCAGGAAACAGCAGAGGGAACACCCCCCTATCCACATCGATGGAACAGTAGTGGAGAGGGTAGCAAGTTTTAAGTTCCTCGGCATACACATCACAGACAAACTGAATTGGTCCACTCACACAGACAGCATTGTGAAGAAGGCGCAGCAGCGCCTCTTCAACCTCAGGAGGCTGAAGAAATTCGGCTTGTCACCAAAAGCACTCACAAACTTCTACAGATGCACAATCGAGAGCATCCTGGCGGGCTGTATCACCGCCTGGTACGGCAACTGCTCCGCCCTCAACCGTAAGGCTCTCCAGAGGGTAGTGAGGTCTGCACAACGCATCACCGGGGGCAAACTACCTGCCCTCCAGGACACCTACACCACCCGATGTCACAGGAAGGCCATAAAGATCATCAAGGACATCAACCACCCGAGCCACTGCCTGTTCACCCCGCTATCATCCAGAAGGCGAGGTCAGTACAGGTGCATCAAAGCTGGGACCGAGAGACTGAAAAACAGCTTCTATCTCAAGGCCATCAGACTGTTAAACAGCCACCACTAACATTGAGTGGCTGCTGCCAAAACACTGACACTGACTCAACTCCAGCCACTTTAATAATGGGAATTGATGGGAAATGATGTAAATATATCACTAGCCACTTTAAACAATGCTACCTTATATAATGTTACTTACCCTACATTATTCATCTCATATGCATACGTATATACTGTACTCTATATCATCGACTGTATCCTTATGTAATACATGTATCACTAGCCACTTTAACTATGCCACTTTGTTTACATACTCATCTCATATATTTATATACTGTACTCGATACCATCTACTGTATCTTGCCTATGCTGCTCTGTACCATCACTCATTCATATATCCTTATGTACATATTCTTTATCCCCTTACACTGTGCACAAGACAGTAGTTTTGGAATTGTTAGTTAGATTACTTGTTATTACGGCATTGTCGGAACTAGAAGCATTTCGCTACACTCGCATTAACATCTGCTAACCATGTGTATGTGACAAATAAAATTTGATTTGATTTGAATGTTGAACACAGGAACCTGACACCTTTTTAACTTCGTTGTTTATGTACTAAAATTAGCTTTTTGTGTACAGATAATAGCACATCAACACCTTAGCCCAGCCCTGTCCTCTTAGCCAAATAATAAAAAGGGCCTCCATGGCCTTACCGAGGAATAAATCAGGGTGTGTTCTGAGTAAAACTAAAGGACTATTAAAAAAAACTAAGATGAAACTCCCTGCCCACATCACCCAAAAATAATTATTTTCACAAAAGGGATGCCAATCAAATTACAAGACACCTTTCACTGCCCAACAGCAGTGGAGGGCGTTTGTATGTTTTTCTTGACATGGCAACATTTCCTAAGTAAAACCACATAATTGAAGTGATAGGCCTGGGTGTAACGCAAGATGCCTGGGAGAGATTGGAGAATGGGTGAAGGTCACAGGTGGGGCAGGACAGAGCAAACATTTCACAAGATTATCCAGTACAATGGGATGAGGTATGTTGCCTAATGATACATTTGGTCATCTTCGTGGCTTGCTTTGTTGAATAAGAAGGCTGAAGGTACTAGGCCAGCCCTGTCAGAATTTATTTCAGCCCATGTTTTCATTCAGATTTATCACAAAACCAAGCTATAGAGCATGAAAATATTCTCAAGCCTTGTCTGGTCATGTTTCAATAGTGTATTAACAAACCCTTTGTAGTCTAGTTTACTTTTATTGCTGATAAAATAAATCAAAGCTGGAGGTTTGCCTTTAGGGTTTGAATTATAAAATAGCCTGTGTTGCTCAGCAAAGCCCTAGTGTTCAGAATTATGGTTCTATCGCATTTTGGGGCACCCCATCATGGAAAAGAAAAGCATTTGAACAAATAAGAGTGTATGCCTATTCTATGTGATAATATGTTGCCTGGCGTGTATAATCTAGGCTCCTTTTACTCTGAAACTGGTTGTGATAATTAGCATTAGCAAAGGCCTACCAGTTAGCTTGCCTGCCCAGCCTTTCGTACAAAATAGCTTACAAATGAATCCCTTTCACCCTTTGAGGAAACACTGATAGAGGGATGGATTTCAGTTTATGTAATTAACTAAGCTTTTAAAGGAATCTCTCTAAAGTAAAGTGGAGAATCAATAGTAAATCATTTAGAATGAGCCTCATGATCTCTAGGTTGACAAGCATACAGAACCCTTTCATATTGCCAATTAACCATAACCTTATACTCAATACTCCACTGACTGGGACCAGAATAACAAAAACAACACACAGACTAAAATCTAAAAGGAGGTGGGTCTCACCTGGTCAGCCCCATGGGCAGCAGCAAACTCCATAAACTCCTCAATGCGTACAAATCCATCCCCATCCTGGTCCAGAGCATCAAACACGGCCTTCAGAGGTGACGGGTCTTCCTCTCTCCGATTCAATATGGGAACCACAGGCATGGAGTCAGACCCCACCATCTTAGAGAGTAACAGATTCTCCACTGCTTGTTCACTTGTCCATCCAGACTCAGAAGACGAACCATTCATCTCCAGAACCAGGCCATCAAAACTATCTGTGGTTCTGGCAAATAGGTCCAAGTCTGCCAACCTTACCTCATCGCTCTGTTCAGTTTTTAAAGCAGGAATACCGTCACCCTGTATAGCCTCGGGTAGTTTCAAGTCCCAAGTTTCCTCATCACGTAGCGCATCTGAGGTATTGCACTGATCCAGAGCCATTTCCTCCTCTCCCTCGTGTTTAGTAACATCAAAGATAATTTTGTCTTCCATCAAATCCTGGGAGCCATTTTTATCTGAGCTACAGCCACTGGGCAGGTGACCCAGGATCGAAGCATCTCTGTCAGAGAGTACCTTTGGCAACAGGGGTTCAATCAATGGTGAGGAGTTCAGAAGGAGGGCCGAGTCCCCCTCACCTCTGTGGTCTGAGAGAGTCAGGATTGTAGTAGCCAACGTGTGTTCCTGCTCTGAATCCTCTGCAGTTGAATCTGATGGAGCACCTGTGCAGGTAGGTGAGTCGAGATGAGTAGGGCAGAGGCTGGGGCCACAGTCGGGAACCTCCAGATCCAGCAAAGGCACAGATCCCACCTGAACCTCTGGAGATAGGCTAGGGCGGTCAAAAGGGATGGTGTTGTGTGAGAGGCTGCTCTCAAGTAAACCTTCTGAGGTAATGTTACTGACTGTGGGCAGATTAGTCACAGGTCCTAGGAATAAACCTTTGTCCCCATTTTCAGGTGGCACAGTCTCCCCACCTTGCAAGGGAGGAGGTTGGCCTCTGTCCTGATCCAGAGATGGAAATAAAAGCTTCTCACAGACACCTCGTGGGTTTACCTCATCTGAAGGAGAAGGGCCGGAGGGAAAAGGGGAGTGTTCAGATAAGAGGTGAACTATCAACAAAGAGGACGCCTCAGTGTTAGTATCTGGAGTCCTATCTGAAACCTTCACAGTAGAAGGATGTTCACTGAGGGTTATCAGCTCCCTGTGACAGGTAACAGGGACTCTGTCACCCACAGGTGGATTTTGTTCGTCGCAGGCTGAGATGTCCCTGAACAAATTAGCCATTTTGGAGAATAACAGCCCAGGTAGTGGGCTGTCACTGACATTGTTTTGTTCCTCAATTTTGTCTTTGAGAGGCAATACCTCTGCTGGTTTACCCAGGGGAACTTGGGAATGATTAGATTGACATCCCTCCCAGGGCAAGATCTGGTCTCCACCAGAGTAACTGGAGGTCCTGAAAAGGCTATCTATATTTAAGGCATTCTCCTGAAAAAGCTCTTCCAGGCTTAGAGACTGGTTGACTTTCTGGAAATCCAAACCTGTCTGATCACTTTCTCTCTGGGGCAGCATGGTTCCTTTGTCTGAATCCATGAGGAGGAATCCATGGGAGGGTATGCGTTCTGAATCCCACTCTGAATATCCCAGAGGGCTAGACATCAGAGTATGTTCCATTTGAGTAGATAGCTAATTCCCCAGTAAACTAGAAAATTATCATTTATTTCAAAGCAAACATCCAATTCTTCCTAAATTTCAATATTGTTATTCTACACATGGTAGACAACGTCCTTGACGAGATCCATGGGCAGATGTTGCATGATGGTAAATAAAACACCTGCCTTCACTGTCTCGTTTTGAATTTATGACATTTTAGCACTGTGTAAACACCTTAGTATTTAAAAACCAGTGTACTTTCCATATTTTTTGTATTTGTCTACTTGCCCTAGTTGTTGCCTAAATGATCCACGCCTCATTTACCCCGTCTAAGCATGCACTTTTTAAATGTTGTCAACTAAACAAATTTGCATTTTCAGATTAATTTATAATTAATTCCATAGAATTATGAACTTTGATTTGTACTTTGGAATTCAACAAATACATTGGTGACATGTGACTTATCAAAATAGCGCTAAAACTAAATAGAAATGTTCTAAGAACCAACATATTAATGAGGCAACAACAGGCTAACGTCAAAAAACGTGAAGCGATATCACACAAAAAGATGAGTCCCTGTAATAGTAAGTGACTTGATCAATTTAGCGTGTTATCTAAAACACTCATTCATTGCCCCCATCTCCAGCATTGGGACTAACGCGAGGGGCCCTTCTTGCTTACACAACTGACTGCCTAACACATCAGTTAGAAAAGATTTAGCATAACATGAGATTCATGCTATAAATTGGATGCAATAAATACCACGAACGCGTTAAAGTTATTTTAAATAGTTAACATGTGCTAACAAGGTCCAAAAAGTTATCCACAATTTGGTTTGCAATGTGTGACCATTGTAACAGGCTAGCCAGCTAGCTTTTAGCCAATGCGATTTACGTTGTACTTGACAGTGCCAGTGGATGAAAATACGCCAACCTTGGAGTGAGTAAATAAATAGCTTTCTAGCTAACTTGGCTAGTTAGCAACGCTTGACATGTCCAATTGAAATAGTTAGGCTTGCTTACTGACTGACATGTTTAATAACATTGACTTAACGCTTCCAAACATCCCCACTCTCATATTTTGAAGGACGCTTTAATTAGCTAGCAAACGTTAACTAGCAAACAAGCCAAATGGTCAATCTCTGATTCTGAAACTAAATTGGACTGGCTACGAGGACATGTTGTCAAATGTAATCTTCCCAGTAAAGTTAGTTTGTTCGTTTTGTCAATAATTCTAATTTACATCCGCGTTTGGTGTTTTCTCCATACGTTTCGAATCCAAGATAGCTAATTTAACGTTATTCCAAGAATCATCCACCTGTGTCAGGAACATATTCAGTCTGTTTGCTTAAAATTTCTTCAGCTATTCTCGGACTCTCGAAATGTATTTACCATCCCAACGCACTCCAAAGACATGATGACCGTCAGAAGATGCTCCGAGATGTGTCAAACATACAAAATATGTTGCCAATATTTATCTAGAAAAGAGGCCATTCACAATTTCATCAGCAGCAAATGCCCCTGCCACCCCCCTCAGCCGCATTCAGCAATGACGTTTCACGCACGCGCATAGAACGAACCGCAGTTTCCAAAATAGGACGCAAAAATACAGTACATGACCTGTATGTATGTGGACACCTGCTAGTCGAACATCTCATTCCAAAATCATGGGCAATTAATATTGAGTTGGTCCCCTTTTGTTGCTATAACAGCTTCCACTCTTCTGGGAAGGCTTTCCACTAGATGTACAAACAATGCTGTGGGAACTTGCTCCCATTCAGCCACAAGATAATTAGTGAGGTTGGGCACTGATGTTGGGCGATAAGGCCTGGCTCGCAGTCAGCGTTCCAATTCATCCAAAAGGTGTTCAATGAGGTTGAGCTCAGGGCTCTGTGCAGGCCAGTCAAGTTCTTCCACACAGATCTCAAGAAACCATTTCTGTATGGACCTCGCTTTGTGCATTGGGGCATTGTAGTACTGAAACAGGAAAGGGCTTCCCAAACTGTTGCAACAACGTTGGAAGCACAGAATCGTCTAGAATGTCATTGTATGTTGTGAAAAAATGAGAATTATTCCGGTCTGTTTTCTCTGCAGTTGGACGAATCGACTGATGTCAGTGGGGAAGCCCAGTTGATTGTGTGTGTGCAATACAGAGACATTTCGGAAATGTATGAGCGCATTCTGTTCTGCTAAAAGCTCTCCGGGAGAACTACAGGTTTCACTTTGGTGAATTTTTTTTCAGAGCACAATCAGGATTGCCCACATATAGAAGGTAAATCCCACAGTCATTGGCCAGCAAGATAATGAGTCCTGAGTTACATTATGTTTTGAATGACGCAGTGAAAGTGATTAACTTTATCATGTCCAGGCCTCTGAATCACCAGATATTTTAAAGGCTCTGTGATGACAGCACTAGCAGCTACTGCTTCACACCGAGGTCCATTGTCTAATCAGATGGAAAACGCTACAAAGGATTTTTGAGTTGCGCGGAAGTGATTTTCTGTCTGAGCACTCACACCCCCTTGTGGAAGTGTTCGAGAACACAGACTGGGTATCCTACCTTGCTGATGTGTTCAGCATACTGAACAATGTGAATCTAACTCTGCAAGGTAAAGACACACATTCTACAAGTATGACAAAGTGAGCGGATTCATGAAGAAGATCTAACGTTGGGAGAGGAAATGTGAAGTTGTTTCCAGCAACTTGACTCCTACCTTTTTACAGGTGATGTTGACAGGGCTCCTATGGTGCAAATAGTAAGCTCACATTTAGCCAAACTCAACAGTGAGCTCAACTCCTTATTCCCTGACATTGAAAAGAAGTCTGCCCAACTCGACTGGGTGCGTAATTAAAATAAATAAAAAAATGTACACCTAATTTAGGAATCACGCTGGTCGCACACGCATGACGGGGTACTTCAGGCAGGTGTACAGTACCCAAAAAGTGTTGGGAACCACTGATCTGCACAGTTGTAGCCAAACCAATTTCAGCTGCATTACACATTGGCACCCCCTCAGGTGAATCTGTGTGAATGCATATTTAACGAAAGAAAAGGTGCTACACCAAAGTCTGTATCATCTCTGGCTATACTATTGGTGCTACTGTTTCTTTTTATCTTGAGCAATGAGGACATACTGTAGAAACTTAAAATTGAGTGCTAGACACTTACTTACATATTTCAAACAACCAAAGTTAACACTTTTCTATTAGAAATATGGTATTAAAATGAACATGTAAATTCAGATAAAGAAAGACAAAAAATAAATGTGTGGTGTGTGTGTGTGTGTGTGTGTGTGTGTGTGTGCATGTCTGTCTGTGCACACGTGTGTGTGTGTGTGCATACTATTAAGGAAAACATCCATCCTTCCCAGCTCTTCAGCATCTCATCCACTGCAGCGGAGATGGTCTGCGGCTGTCGCACGTCAATGGTTAGAGTGATGGTTGCTGATAATTGACCTCTGTACGCCAATGTAGATATTCCATAAGAAATCAGCCATTTCCAGCTACAATAGTCATTTACAACATTAACAATGTCTACACTGTATTTCTGATCAATTTGATGTTATTTTAATGGATGAAAAAAGTGATTTTCTTTTATTTAAAAAAATGACATTTTTAAGTGACCCCAAACTTTTGAACGGTTGTATGCATACATGCTTGTCATCCCAAGTGGATGGGGGGGAGGGGGTTGATAGATACAGTGGGGCAAAAAAATATTTAGTCAGCCACCAATTGTGCAAGTTCTCTCACCAAAAAAAATGAGAGAGGCCTGTAATTTTCATCATAGGTACACCAGAAAAACACATTGTAGGATTTTTAATGAATTTATTTGCAAATTATGGTGGAAAATAAGTATTTGGTCACCTACAAACAAGCAAGATTTCTGGCTCTCACAGACCTGTAACTTCTTCTTTAAGAGGCTCCTTTGTCCTCCACTCGTTACATGTATTAATGGCAACTGTTTAAACTTGTTATCAGTAGAAAAGACACCTGTCCACAACCTCAAACAGTCACACCCCAAACTCCACTATGGCCAAGACCAAAGAGCTGTCAAAGGACACCAGAAACAAAATTGTAGACCTGCACCAGGCTGGGAAGACTGAATCTGTGATAGGTAAGCAGCTTGGTTTGAAGAAATGAACTGTGGGAGCAATTATTAGGAAATGGAAGACATACAAGACCACTGATAATCTCCCTCAATCTGGGGCTCCACGCAAGATCTCACCCCGTGGGGTCAAAATTATCACAAGAACGGTGAGCAAAAATCCCAGAACGACACGGGGGGACCTAGTGAATGACCTGCAGAGAGCTGGGACCAAAGTAACAAAGCCTACCATCAGCAAGGGCATTGAAGATGAAACGTGGCTGGGTCTTTCAGCATGACAATGATCCCAAACACACCGCCCGGGCAATGAAGGAGTGGCTTCGTAAGAAGCATTTCAAGGTCCTGGAGTGGCCCAGCCAGTCTCCAGATCTCAACCCCATAGAAAATCTTTGGAGGGAGTTGAAAGTCCGTGTTGCCCAGCAACAGCCCCAAAACATCACTGCTCTAGAGGAGATCTGCATGGAGGAATGGGCCAAAATACCAGCAACAGTGTGTGAAAACCTTGTGAAGACTTACAGAAAACGTTTGACCTCTGTCATTGCCAACAAAGGGTATATAACAAAGTATTGAGATAAACTTTTGTTATTGACCAAATACTTATTTTCCACCATAATTTGCAAATAAATTCATTAAAAATCCTACAGTGTGATTTTCTGGATTTTTTTTCTAATTTTGTCTGTCATAGTTGAAGTGTACCTATGATGAACATTACAGGCCTCTCATCTTTTTAAGTGGGAGAACTTGCACAATTGGTGGCTGACTAAATACTTTTTTGCCCCACTGTAAATGAGGTTGTTCCCTCCAGAATCCCTTCCCTAGGTGTAAACTTGATTATGTTCGCCCTAGATAGAGCTCTATTTAGGTTCAGTTTAACATGGTAGGATTTTGCTCTAGTCTAGGAAAGGTAGATGCAGCCTTCCAACAGACAGATAAGGGTCCAAGTTTTTCTTCGGGGTATTTTGTTATTTTTAGCTTTTTTTTATTTTTATTTATAATTTATTACTCTAACCTTTCAGCACACTGGTCATGTGATCGTACTAACATTCATTTATGATTACTAGGACTATGCCTAATTCACATACTCTAGGCTCCACATGCTTTTCCAGCTGGAACATGAAAGGAATTAATGTAGCCGAGTGTATGCTGGTCTTAAGTCCGGACATTGTTTTTCTCCATCTCCGGTCCAGCCACCATGATAAACTAAAGAGAGGATGGGTAGAGCTGCTAAACAGTACTCCTTTTTTTCTCCAGTCCACCACTCATACTCTAGGGGTTGACTTTTTCCTTCTGAACAATAGAATTCTTCCTTTTGTAACTAGCTAATATCACAGCATCATTATCTCAGACCATAGCCCTGTCCAGCTACAGTGCCTTGCGAAAGTATTCGGCCCCCTTGAACTTTGCGAACTTTTGCCACATTTCAGGCTTCAAACATAAAGATATAAAACTGTATTTTTTCGTGAAGAATCAACAACAAGTGGGACACAATCATGAAGTGGAACGACATTTATTGGATATTTCAAACTTTTTTAACAAATCAAAAACTGAAAAATTGGGCGTGCAAAATTATTCCTTTACTTTCAGTGCAGCAAACTCTCTCCAGAAGTTCAGTGAGGATCTCTGAATGATCCAATACTGACCTAAATGACTAAAGATGATAAATACAATCCACCTGTGTGTAATCAAGTCTCCGTATAAATGCACCTGCACTGTGATAGTCTCAGAGGTCCGTTAAAAGCGCAGAGAGCATCATGAAGAACAAGGAACACACCAGGCAGGTCCGAGATACTGTTGTGAAGAAGTTTAAAGCCGGATTTGGATACAAAAAGATTTTCCAAGCTTTAAACATCCCAAGGAGCACTGTGCAAGCGATAATATTGAAATGGAAGGAGTATCAGACCACTGCAAATCTACCAAGACCTGGCCGTCCCTCTAAACTTTCAGCTCATACAAGGAGAAGACTGATCAGAGATGCAGCCAAGAGGCCCATGATCACTCTGGATGAACTGCAGAGATCTACAGCTGAGGTGGGAGACTCTGTCCATAGGACAACAATCAGTCGTATATTGAACAAATCTGGCCTTTATGGAAGAGTGGCAAGAAGAAAGCCATTTCTTAAAGATATCCATAAAAAAGTGTTGTTTAAAGTTTGCCACAAGCCACCTGGGAGACACCAAACACCAAACATGTGGAAGAAGGTGCTCTGGTCAGATGAAACCAAAATTGAACTTTTTGGCAACAATGCAAAACGTTATGTTTGGCGTAAAAGCAACACAGCTGAACACACCATCCCCACTGTCAAACATGGTGGTGGCAGCATCATGGTTTGGGCCTGCTTTTGTTCAGCACGGACAGGGAAGATGGTTAAAATTGATGGGAAGATGGATGGAGCCAAATACAGGACCATTCTGGAAGAAAACCTGATGGAGTCTGCAAAAGACCTGAGACTGGGACGTAGATTTGTCTTCCAACAAGACAATGATCCAAAACATAAAGCAAAATCTACAATGGAATGGTTCAAAAATAAACATATCCAGGTGTTAGAATGGCCAAGTCAAAGTCCAGACCTGAATCCAATCGAGAATCTGTGGAAAGAACTGAAAACTGCTGTTCACAAATGCTCTCCATCCAACCTCACTGAGCTCGAGCTGTTTTGCAAGGAGGAATGGGAAAAAATGTCAGTCTCTCGATGTGCAAAACTGATAGAGACATACCCCAAGCGACTTACAGCTGTAATCGCAGCAAAAGGTGGCGCTACAAAGTATTAACTTAAGGGGGCTGAATAATTTTGCACGCCCAATTTTTCAGTTTTTGATTTGTTAAAAAAGTTTGAAATATCCAATAAATGTCGTTCCACTTCATGATTGTGTCCCACTTGTTGTTGATTTTTCACAAAAAAATAAAGTTTTATATCTTCATGTTTGAAGCCTGAAATGTGGGAAAAGGTCGCAAAGTTCAAGGGGGCCGAATACTTTCGCAAGGCACTGTATATCTAAATGTGTTTATTGGGTTTCTACATTTGAAAACAAGGATGGCCCAACTTGGGCCATCATAGTTACTGTCAAGCCTTCCAACTTCTCCGGGATTCACTCCTGTCCTCCCCAATGCCCATGTACCTTGGCACCCATGTGTGGAACCCCATTGTTAAGAACTCCTTTAAGAACTCCCCATTTAACATCGAATCATCTCTTCCCAGCGTCACAGATTGACACGGCATTCCAGTTCTGGCATAGGAACGGTCTGAATATTTTTTTCTGACCTATTTGTTAATAACACATTCGTCTCATTCGATACTCTGAGAGTTGACAATAATATTCCCAATAGCCACTTTCTTTAGATACCTGCAAACTTTGCCAAAAAACATTTCCCTTTATTTCCACTCAAGCCTACTAAGTGTCCAGTCGAGAGATGCATAGATCTTAGCCCTTATCAGAAGGGCACAATCTCCAGACTATACAACATGATACAGAACATTAATCCGCCTTCCTTTGCCAATACAAAATCTGCATGGGAGCAAGACATAGGTGGCGAGCTACCCGATGATATGGCAACAAACTATTCAGCGTATCCACACGCCATCATTTTGCATAAGGCATGGGCTTATTCAGTTTAATGTTTTGTATCATCTCCATTACTCAAATGACAGATTGGCAAAAATATACCCACATTTTGACCCCAAGTGTTTGAGATGCCACCAGTGCCCAGTGACTGTGGGACACATGTTTTGGTCACTTCAATCTTTGAGTGGCCTCTGGGACCCCATTTTTGAGGCATTCTCACTTATGTGTAATACAACTGTTAGCCCCAACCCTGTCACTGCCATTTTTGGAATACTTCCCCTAGACCAGAATGCTACCACGCATCATTGCTAGCTCTCTGCTAGCTCGCTGCCTTGTTCTCTTTCGCTGGAAGTCTGCAAAGCCTCCCTCCTTTATGCAGTGGATTAAGGAGGTGATGTCATCTCTGCCTCTGAAGAAGGTTAGGTACACTGTGCGTGGGTCCCGTCAAAAGTTGGACTTAACCTGGTCCCAATGCATTGTATACTGTTGTTTAGGGCAGCTCTCATTGTTTTATTTACTGCGGAGCCCCTAGTCCTGCTCAACATGCCTCAGATAGCCCCCTTGTCCCACCCCACCACACATGCAGAGACCACAACTAGCTTAACTGGCTCCTCCAGAGATGGAACCTCTCTAATAGTCACTCAATGCCTAGGTTTACCCCCACTGTACTCACACCCTACCATACCCTTGTCTGTACACTATGCCCTGAGTCTATCCTACCACACCCGTAAATCTGCTCCCTCCCAAAGCACTAGACGACCAGTTCTTATAACCTTTAGCCGTACCCTCATCCTACTCCTCTTTCTCTGGTGATGTAGAGCTTAACCCAGGCCCTGTGTGTCCCCAGGCGCTCTCATCTGCAACCGTAAAAGCCTTGGGTTCATGCATGTTAACATCAGAAGCCTCCTCACTAAGTTTGCTTTATTCACTGCTTTAGCACACTCCCCCAACCCTGATGTCCTAGCTGTGTCTGAATCATGGCTTAGGAAGGCCCCAATTACAACATTTTCCGTCAAAACAGAACTGCTAAAGGTGGCGGAATTGCAATCTACTGTAGAGATTAGTATGACAGAACATTCCAGATCTAAGCCCAAACAGTTTGAGCTTCTAATTTTAAAGATCCATCTCTCCAGAAATAAGTCCCTCAATGTTGCCGCTTGTTATAGACTCCCCCTTAGTTCCCAGCTGTGCCCTGGACACCATATGTGAATTGATTGCCCCCCATCTATCGTCAGTGTTCGTATTGCTAGGTGACCTAAATTGGGATATGCTTAACAGCCCGGTCATCCTACAATCTAAGCTAGATGCCCTCAATCTCACACAAATTATCAAAGAACCTACCAGGTACAACCCCCAAATCCGTAAACATGGGCACCCTCTTAGATATCATCCTGACCAACTTGCCCTCTAAATACACCTCTGCTGTTTTCAATCAGGATCTCGGCAATCACTTCCTCATTGCCTGCATCCGTTATGGGTCCGCGGTCAAACGACCATCCCTCATCACTGTCAAACGCTCCCTAAAACACTTCTGCGAGTAGGCCTTTCTAATCGACCTGGCCGGGGTATCCTGGAAGGATATTGACCTCATCGCGTCCGTAGCGGATGCTTGGTTGTTCTTTAAAAGTGCTTTCCTCACCATCTTAAATAACAACGGCCCTTTCAAAAATGTTTAATTAAGAACAGATATAGCCCTTGGTTCACTCCAGACTTGACTGCCCTTGACCAGCACAAAGACACCCTCTGGCGTACTGCACTAGCATCGAATAGTCCCCGCAATATGCAACTTTTCAGGGAAGTCAGGAAACAATACAGTTAGGAAAGCAAAGACTAGCTTTTTCAAACAGAAATTTGCATCCTGCAGCACTAACTCCACAAAGTGTTGGGACACTGTAAAGTCCATGGATAATAAGAGCACCTCCTCTCAGCTGCCCACTGCACTGAGACTAGGAAACACTGTCACCACTGATAAATCCACGATAACCGAGAATTTAAATAAGCATTTTTCTACGTCTGGCCATGCTTTCCAACTGGCTACCCCAACCCCGGCCAACAGCTCTGCACCCCCCACAGCAACTGTGTAACGGTTTTCTTCGTGAGAAGGAGAGTCGGACCAAAATGCAGCGTGTAGATTGCGATTCATGTTTAATGAAAAAACCACACTAAACACAAACACTACAAAAACAATAAACGTAACGAAAACCTAAACAGCCTATCTGGTGAAAACACATAGACAGGAACAATCACCCACAAACACACAGTGAAACCCAGGCTACCTAAATATGGTTCCCAATCAGAGACAATGACGAACACCTGCCTCTGACTGAGAACCATATCAGGCTGAACATAGAAATAGACAAACAAGACATGAAACATAGAATGCCCACTCAGATCACACCCTGACCAATCAAAACATAGAAAATACAAAGTAAACTATGGTCAGGGCGTGACAGTACCCCCCCCCCAAGGTGCGGACTCCGGCCGCAAAACCTGAACCTATAGGGGAGGGTCTGGGTGGGCATCTGTCCGCGGTGGCGGCTCTGGCGCTGGACGTGGACCCCACTCCATGACAGTTTTAATCCCCCTCCTAAACGTCCCTAAATAGGTTACCCACCACAATGATAACATGGGACAGAGGGACAGCTCGGGACAGAGGTAACTCGGGACAGATGGGTAGCTCAGCCCTGAGAGGAAGCTCAGCACTGAGAAGAAGCTCAGCACTGAGAAGAAGCTCAGGCAGGTGGTTAGATCCGGCAGATCCTGGCTGGCTGGCGGTTCTGGAAGATCCTGGCTGACTGGCGGATCTGGGAGAATCTGGACGACTGGCAGATCTGGGAGAATCTGGACGACTGGCAGATCTGGGAGAATCTGGTCGACTGGCAGATCTGGAAGAGTCTGGTCGACTGGCAGATCTGGAAGAGTCTGGTCGACTGGCAGATCTGGAAGAGTCTGGTCGACTGGCAGATCTGGAAGAGTCTGGTCGACTGGCAGATCTGGAAGAGTCTGGTCGACTGGCAGATCTGGAAGAGTCTGGTCGACTGGCAGATCTGGAAGAGTCTGGTCGACTGGCAGATCTGGAAGAGTCTGGTCGACTGGCAGATCTGGAAGAGTCTGGACGACGGGCAGATCTGGAAGAGTCTGGACGACTGGCAGATCTGGAAGAGTCTGGACGACTGGCAGATCTGGAAGAGACTGGTCGACACAGACTGGCTGCTCTGGCTGCTCCATGCTGACTGACAGCTCTGGCTGCTCCATGCTGGCAGACTGCTCTGGCTGCTCCATGATGACTGGTAGCTCTGGCTGCTCCATGCTGACTGGCTGCTCCATGCTGACTGGCAGCTCTGGCTGCTCCATGCTGACTGGCTGCTCTGGCTGCTCCATGCTGACTGGCTGCTCCATGCTGACTGGCTGCTCCATGCTGACTGGCGGCCCTGGCTGCTCCATGCTGACTGGCGGCCCTGGCTGCTCCATGCTGACTGGCGGCCCTGGCTGCTCCATGCTAACTGGCAGCTCTGGCGGCTCCTTGCAGACTGGCAGCTCTGGCGGCTCCTTGCAGACTGGCAGCTTTGGCGGCATCCTGCAGACTGGCAGCTCTGGCGGCTCCTTGCAGACTGGCAGCTCCATGCAGACTGGCAGCTCTATGCAGACTGGCAGCTCCTTGCAGACTGGCAGCTCCTTGCTAACTGGCAGCTCTATGCTAACTGGCAGCTCTATGCTAACTGGCAGCTCTATGCTAACTGGCAGCTCTATGCTAACTGGCAGCTCTATGCTAACTGGCAGTTCTGAACAGGCGGGAGACTCCGGCAGCGCTGTAGAGAAGGCAGGCTCTAACAGCGCTAAACAGGCGGGAGACTCCGACAGCGCTGGAGAGGAGGAGGGCTCCGACAGCGCTGGACAGGCGAGGCACACTGTAGGCCTGATGCGTGGTGCTGGCACTGGTGGTACTGGGCCGAGGACACGCACAGGAAGCCTGGTGCGGGGAGCTGCTACCGGAGGGCTGGGGTGTGGAGGTGGCACAGGATGGGTTAGACCGTGAAGGCGTACTGGAGATCTTGAGAGCGGTGCTGGCACAGGACGTGCAAGGCTAGGGAGGTGCACAGGAGGCCTGGTACGTGAGACTGGCACCATCTTCACCAGCCGACTAACACGCACCTCAGGACGAGTATGGAGCGCTGACCCAGGTGCCATCAAATCCCCGACACGCTCCGTCGGGCGAATTCCATGTTTAAAACACCAACACAGCAACTCCCTCATTTCTCTCTCCTCCAATTTCCCCATTAACTCCTTCACAGTCTCTGTTTCACTCACCTCCAACACCGGATCTGGTTCTGGTCTCCTCCTTGGCTCCTCACGATAAACAGGGAGAGTTGGCTCAGGTCTGGCTCCTGACTCTGCCACACTCTCCCTGAGCCCCCCCCCAAGAAATTTTTGGGGCTGACTATGGGGCCTCCGCCCGCGCCGCCTTGCTTGCTTCGCAAACTCCATTCTCCTATATCCTTCCGCGCACTGCTCCATCGAATCCCAGGCGGGCTCCGGCACTCTCCCTGGGTCGACCGCCCACCTGTCTATCTCCTCCCAAGAAGTATAGTCCATACTGTACTCCACTTTGGGCTGTTCTTGCCTGTTGACACGCTGCTTGGTCCCTTTGTGGTGGGTGATTCTGTAACGGTTTTCTTCGTGAGAAGGAGAGTCGGACCAAAATGCAGCGTGTAGATTGCGATTCATGTTTAATGAAAAAACCACACTAAACACAAACACTACAAAAACAATAAACGTAACGAAAACCTAAACAGCCTATCTGGTGAAAACACATAGACAGGAACAATCACCCACAAACACACAGTGAAACCCAGGCTACCTAAATATGGTTCCCAATCAGAGACAATGACGAACACCTGCCTCTGACTGAGAACCATATCAGGCTGAACATAGAAATAGACAAACAAGACATGAAACATAGAATGCCCACTCAGATCACACCCTGACCAATCAAAACATAGAAAATACAAAGTAAACTATGGTCAGGGCGTGACAAACTGGGCCAGCAACTGGGCCCTCCCCCCGCTTCTTCTTCACCCAAAAAATGTTCTGAAAGAGCGACAAAATCTGGATTCATACAAATCAGCTGGGCTAGACAATCTGGACCCTCTCTTCCTAAAATTATCCGCCGCCATTGTTGCCACCCCTATTACTAGTCTGTTCAACCTCTCTTTCGTATCATCTGAGATTCCTAAAGATTGGAAAGCGGCCGTGGTCATCCCCCTCTTCAAAGGGGGAGACACTCTAGACCCAAACTGTTACAGACCTGCAGTGCCTTGCGAAAGTATTCGGCCCCCTTGAACTTTGCGACCTTTTGCCACATTTCAGGCTTCAAACATAAAGATATAAAACTGTATTTTTTCGTGAAGAATCAACAACAAGTGGGACACAATCATGAAGTGGAACAACATTTATTGCATATTTCAAACTTTTTTAACAAATCAAAAACTGAAAAATTGGGCGTGCAAAATTATTCAGCCCCCTTCAGTTAATACTTTGTAGCGCCACCTTTTGCTGCGATTACAGCTGTAAGTCGCTTGGGGTATGTCTCTATCAGTTTTGCACATCGAGAGACTGAAATGTTTTCCCATTCCTCCTTGCAAAACAGCTCGAGCTCAGTGAAGTTGGATGGAGAGCATTTGTGAACAGCAATTTTCAGTTCTTTCCACAGATTCTCGATTGGATTCAGGTCTGGACTTTGACTTGGCCATTCTAACACCTGGATATGTTTATTTTTGAACCATTCCATTGTAGATTTTGCTTTATGTTTTGGATCATTGTCTTGTTGGAAGACAAATCTCCGTCCCAGTCTCAGGTCTTTTGCAGACTCCATCAGGTTTTCTTCCAGAATGGTCCTGTATTTGGCTCCATCCATCTTCCCATCAATTTTAACCATCTTCCCTGTCCCTGCTGAAGAAAAGCAGGCCCAAACCATGATGCTGTCACCACCATGTTTGACAGTGGGGATGGTGTGTTCAGGGTGATGAGCTGTGTTGCTTTTACGCCAAACATAACGTTTTGCATTGTTGCCAAAAAGTTCAATTTTGGTTTCATCTGACCAGAGCACCTTCTTCCACATGTTTGGTGTGTCTCCCAGGTGGCTTGTGGCAAACTTTAAACCACACTTTTTATGGATATCTTTAAGAAATGGCTTTCTTCTTGCCACTCTTCCATAAAGGCCAGATTTGTGCAATATACGACTGATTGTTGTCCTATGGACAGAGTCTCCCACCTCAGCTGTAGATCTCTGCAGTTCATCCAGAGTGATCATGGGCCTCTTGGCTGCATCTCTGATCAGTCTTCTCCTTGTATGAGCTGAAAGTTTAGAGGGACGGCCAGGTCTTGGTAGATTTGCAGTGGTCTGATACTCCTTCCATTTCAATATTATCGCTTGCACAGTGCTCCTTGGGATGTTTAAAGCTTGGAAAATCTTTTTGTATCCAAATCCGGCTTTAAACTTCTTCACAACAGTATCTCGGACCTGCCTGGTGTGTTCCTTGTTCTTCATGATGCTCTCTGCGCTTTTAACGGACCTCTGAGACTATCACAGTGCAGGTGCATTTATACTGAGACTTGATTACACACAGGTGGATTGTATTTATCATCATTAGTCATTTAGGTCAACATTGGATCATTCAGAGATCCTCACTGAACTTCTGGAGAGAGTTTGCTGCACTGAAAGTAAAGGGGCTGAATAATTTTGCACGCCCAATTTTTCAGTTTTTGATTTGTTAAAAAAGTTTGAAATATCCAATAAATGTCGTTCCACTTCATGATTGTGTCCCACTTGTTGTTGATTCTTCACCAAAAAATACAGTTTTATATCTTTATGTTTGAAACCTGAAATGTGTCAAAAGGTCGCAAAGTTCAAGGGGGCCGAATACTTTCGCAAGGCACTGTATATCCATCCTGCCCTGCCTTTCTAAAGTCTTTGAAAGCCAAGTGAACAAGCAGATTACCGACCATTTCGAATCCCTTCTCCGCTATGCAATCAGGTTTCTGAGCTGCTCAAGCTCCTAAATCATATCATAACCGACATTGATAAAAGACAGTACTGTGCAGCCGTCTTCATCGACCTGGCCAAGGCTTTTGACTCTGTCAATCACCGTATTCTTATCGGCAGACTCAACAGCCTTGGTTTCTCTAATGACTGCCTCGCCTGGTTCACTAACTACTTCTCAGATAGAGTTCAGTGTATCAAATCGGAGGGCCTCTTGTCCGGACCTCTGGCAGAGTCTCTATGGGGTGCCACATGGTTCAAATCTCGGACCAACTCTTTTCTCTGTATACATCAATGATGTCGCTTTTGCTGCGGGTGATTTTTTGATCCACCTCTACGCAGACGACACTGTTCTGTATACATCTGGCCCTTCTTTGGACACTGTGTTAACAAACCTCCAAACGAGCTTCAACGCCGTACAACACTCCTTCCATGGCCTCCAACTGCTCTTAAATGCTAGTGTCGTGTCTTTGGCTATGACGGATTAAGTGATATAATGTGCTATTCTATAAAATAATTACCTGATTGAGCTAATCGTGTAAATGTAATTAACTAGAGAGTTGGGCACCACAAAATAATATTTATAGAGCTGTTATCTTCTGAATAAACTCATAAAGACCTAGTAATATTTTACATCAATAGCAGTCAATATTAATTGTCATCTTAATTCAGACTCATCTGAAAGTTGAAAATTCTTGGTTATCTGCACAAACCCTGGCTAACAAGTTGAACCAGCAATACAAAATTGGGTTTAATCATTTATTTACTAAATACCTAACTAATCACACAGAATTACACATACACATAATTAAGTCATAACTTGATTACAAATTACGTCATAAAGGAAAACGTCCCTAAGCGGGCGGAACAGATATGACAGCTTGTTACACAAAAGAAAAGGGGCTGGGTTTGAGTGAAGGAGCTGGAAGACTGAGGAACAAAGGCCGAAGCTGTGCTATCGTAAATACAGTATCTTATGCATTCTAAATTACCGCCCATTTGGAAAAGGAAAATGCAATAAATATTTACTCTGAGCTGCGCTTCCGTAGGTTGGTGGTAGATGGAAGGCCGTGTTGCCCAACCGAGTCCTTTGAAGAATGTCTCTGGTTGTCAATTGGATACGTTGTGGTAATGTTGTTGGCTGATAGACGGGATACGCTGTCTGTTCCTTCCTAACCCTCGTTTGTATCTGCTGTTGCTAACTCAACAGATAGGAGGAATCACTTCTGTAGTGAATAAGAGTTCAAAGTTCATACCATTCGCAACCAAAGCTCACGCTGATGTTGGCTTCGTTCTGTAGTTATTATCTGAACCATTCTGACATAGGACCGTCCTCTTCACGTCCTCGGAACAGGAGGTTTTCTTGTCGTCAAGGGCTTATATAGGAAGGGAGAGTAGGGTGTGTTTGAAAAGTTTTATAGCCCATGTCCCTTCACAGGGGCGGGCCACTGATTGAGCAGAGCCCTTATGTCATCCTATCATTAATGAGAATGTCTCAGATGAAAACCAGATGACAACCATCATATTCATTAAGTACCACCGCATATGTTCCATTGGTCGGATTACCAGAATATAGTTAATTCCCCCCCTTCTGATGTTCTCAGAATCTCTATGTTAATTAACCAAGGGTTTTGCAAATGTAACCTCAGTAAGGTGGAGAGAGGAAAAAGTGGGAAAGAGGCATTTATGACTGTCATAAACCTACCCCCCAGGTCAACGTCATGACACTAGTAAAACAAAATGCATATGCTCTTCAACCGATCGCTGCCCGCACCCGCCCGCCCATCCAGCATCACTACTTTGGGCGGTTCTGACTTAGAATATGTGGACAACTATAAATACCTAGGTGTCTGACTAGACTGTAAACTCTCCTTCCAGACTCACATTAAGCATCTCCAATCCAAAGTTAAATTAAGAATTGGCTTCCTATTTCGCAACAAAGCCTCCTTCACTCATGCTGGCAAACTTACCCTCGTAAAACTGACCATCCTACCGATCGGCGATGTCATTTACAAATTAGCCTCCAACACTCTACTCAGCAAATTGGATGCAGTCTGTCACAGTGCCATCCGTTTTGTCACCAAAGCCCCATATACTACCCACCACCGCGACCTGTATGCTCTCATTTGCTGGTCCTCTCTACATATTCGTCAACAAACCCACTGGCTCCAGGTCATCTATAAGTCTTTGCTAGGTATTGCTCCACCTTATCTCAGCTCACTGGTCGCCATAGGAACACCCACTCCAACAGGTATTTTTCACTGATCATCCCCAAAGCCAATTCTCTGCTGCCAATGAATGGAACGAATTGCAAAAATCACTGAAGTTGGAGACTTTTATCTCCCTCACTAACTTCAAGCGTCAGCTGTCAGAGCAACTCACCGATTGTGTTGGTAAAAATTCATGACTATGTTTGATTTTCCATTATCTAGACTGATTTTTCAACGCCGATACCGATTCCGATTTATTGGAGGACCAAAAAAGCCGATACCGATTAATCGGCCGATTTTTTAAAAATTGTATTTATTTATTTGTAATAATGACAATTACAACAATACTGAATGAACACTTATTTTAACTTAAAATAATTTATCAATAAAATCAATTTAGCCTCAAATAAATAATGAAACATGTTCAATTTGGTTTAAATAATGCAAAAACAAAGTGTTGGAGAAGAAAGTAAAAGTGCAATATGTGCCATGTAAGAAAGCTAATGTTCCTTGCTCAGAACATGAGAACATATGAATGCTGGTGGTTCCTTTTAACATGAGTCTTCAATATTCCCAAGTAAGAAGTTTTAGGTTGTAGTTATTATAGGAATTATAGGACTATTTCTCTCTATACGATTTGTATTTCATATACCTTTGACTATTGGATGTTCTTATAGGCACTTTAGTATTGCCAGTGTAACAGTATAGCTTCCATCCCTCTCCTCGCTGCTACCTGGTCTCGAACCAGGAACACATCGACAACAGCCACCCTCGAAGCAGCGTTACCCATGCAGAGCAAGGGGAACAACTACTCCAAGTCTCAGAGCAAGTGACTTTTGAAACGCTATTAGCGCACACCCCGCTAACTAGCTAGCTATTTCACATTGGTTACGCCAGCCTAATCTCGGGAGTTGATAGGCTTGAAGTCATAAACAGCACAATGCTTGAAACACAGCAAAGAGCTGCTGGCAAAACACACGAAAGTGCTGTTCGTATGAATGGTTACGAGCCTGCTGCTGCCTACCATCGCTCAGTCAGACTGCTCTATCAAAGCATAGACTTAATTATAACATAATAACACACAGAAATACGAGCCTTAGGTCATTAATATGGTCGAATCCGGAAACTATCATCTCAAAAATAAAACGTTTATTCTTTCAGTGAAATACGGAACCGTTCCGTATTTTATCTTAGGGGTGGCATCCCAAAGTCTAAATATTCCTGTTACATTGCACAACCTTCAATGTTATGTCATAATTACGTAAAATTCTGGCAAATTAGTTCGCAACGAGCCAGGCGGCCCAAACTGTTGCATATACCCTGACTCTGCGTGCAATGAACCCAAGAGAAGTGATGCAATTTCACCTGGTTAATATTGCATGCTAACCTGGATTTCATTTAGCTAAATATGCAGGTTTAAAAATATATACTTCTGTGTATTGATTTTAAGAAAGGCATTGATGTTTTTGGTTAGGTACACATTGGAGCAACGACAGTCCTTTTTCGCGAATGCACACACATCAATTATATGCAACGCAGTACACAATAGATAAACTAGTAATATCATCAACCGTGTGTAATTACCTAGTGATTATGATTGATTGATTGTTTTTTATAAGATAAGTTTAATGCTAGCTAGCAACTTACCTTGGCTTCTTACTGCATTCACGTAACAGGCAGGCTCCTCTTGAGGCAGGTGGTTAGAGTGTTGGACTAGTTAACTGTAAGGTTGCCAGATTGAATCCCCGAGCTGACAAGGTAAAAATATATAGTTCTGCCCCTAAACAAGGCAGTTAACCCACTGTACCTAGGCCATCATTGAAAATAAGAATGTGTTTTTAACTGACTAAAGGTGTAAAACAAAATGCAGACTTCCGATTGTTATGAATCGGCCCTAATTAATTGGCCATTCCGATTAATCGGTCGACCTCTAGTTAATTAATAGACATAAGCAGAATGAAGGCTGAGCCCATATGAGTGTACAAAGCTGGATCAACATCAAATTTACCATTAAACACGTTAAAAACAGAACCTAAGCAGAATCTGTGTGGATGAGGCAAGGTAGACCAACAATACGTGACTGGGCTGGGCTATATCTGATCTTTCAATCATACATAGAGAACATCGGCCTGAACTTGGACAGGAACATTAGCTAATCAGTGAGGGGCACCAGTACGCACCAGTGACATGAACCAGTGTGCATGTCATGCCACCAATAGAATCTATGCCCCAATGTCTGAGCCAATAAGAGAATGGAAACTAAGTAAGACAACAAGATTCATAAAGTGGAGTGACGATGTTATGTAAGTACTAAGAATGAAGAGTTAGTTCTTCCTTGGAATTGCTGTTACTGTTTGTAATAAAGTCTAATTGAATTCACAAGTTCTGGTATTGGTGAAATATTTGATTCTATATTTTCCATAACAATCACTGCAGCTGTACACAGCCCATCTGTAAATAGCCCATCCAACCAACTACCTACCTCATCCATATATTTGTTTTTCTGCTCTTTTGCACACCAGTATTTCTACTTGCACGTCCTCATCTGCATATATCACTCCATTGTAAATTGCTAAATTGTAATTACTTTGCCACTATTGACCTATTTGTTGCTTTACCTCCTTGCTTAATTTGCACACAATGTATACAGATTTTTCTATTGTGTTATTGACTGTACGTTTGTTTATCCCATGTGTAACTCTGTTGTTTTTGTCCCACTGCTTTGCTTTATCTTGGCCTGGTCGCAGTTGTAAATTAGAACTTGTTCTCAACTGGCCTACCTGATTTTTTTTATATATATATATAAAATACAATACGTGGCGAGCCTGTCTTTTACTTAGTGTATAGTTTGGTAAGCAGTCATATCTGTTCTAGTGGCCATTTGTGCTGATAATAATTTTTATTGAACTTTTTTCCCCATTGTTTTTGTTTCTATTACTGTTTGTTTCTGTTTTTCTTTCCTATTTTACTTACTTTTATAGATGCCTTGGTGGGTGGGTTGGTGGTTTGGAGGGTGGGAGGTGATGGATGGATGGATGGGAGAATGAGGGGTTGGGGTTGTACTGTTTTGGTTGTTTATATCTGAAAATCTATAAATCAAGTTTAAAAATGAAATAGTCAGAGGTCATGAAGTGCAACATAGCTTCAGGGTGTAAATTTGATACAAATTGTCTTTGGTCCCCTCCCAGTTAGTGGAAGTGATAAGCTCACTGGTTGAAAAATGTTTTCTGTCCCTCCCAAAAGATAGAATTTGTAGATAATTGACCCTCTTTCTGGGACTCACCCACAAACAGGACCAAGCCTGGTATGCTGAGGAGTGACGGACTCCACCCTAGATGGAGGGGTGCTCTCATCTTGTCTATCAACATAGACAGGGCTCTAACTGCTCTAGCACCACAATGAGATCAGGTGCAGGCCAGCCTGCCAGCTTAGTGGAGTCTGCCACTAGCACAGTCAGTGTAGTCAGCTCAGCTATCCCCATTGAGACCATGTCTGTGCCTCGATCTAGGTTGAGCAAAACTAAACATGGCAGTGTTCACTTTAGCAATCTCACTGGAATAAAGACCTCCATTCGTGTCATTATTAAAAGAGATAGTGATATCTCAAAGTAGGGCTACTTAATGTTAGATCCCTCACTTCCAAGTCAGTCATAGACAATGAACTAATCAGTGATCACAATCCTGATGTGATTGGCCTGACTGAAACATGGCTCAAGCCTGATGAATTTACTGTGTTAAATTAGGCCTCTCCTCCTGGTTACACTAGTGACCATAGCTTCCGCGCATCCCGCAAAGGTGGAGGTGTTGCTATCATTTACAACAGCAAATTTAAATTTACAAAAGACAGGATGACTGTGTTTTCATCTTTTGAGCTTCTAGTCATGAAATCTATGCAGCCTACTCAATAACTTTTTATAGCTCCTGTTTACAGGTCTCCTGGGCTGTCGACAGTGTTCCTCATTGAGTTCCCTGAATTCCTATCGGACTTTGTAGTCATGGCAGATAATATTCCCATTTTTGGTGGCTTTCAGAGCCATCATCGACTCAGTGGGTTTTGTCCAACATCTCTCCGGACCTACTCATTGCCACAGTCGCTCGCACCCTGGATTTATAGCCGTGCTATAAATAGCCGTGCTATAAATAGCCGTGCTATAAATTCCCGGACAACCCAAAGATTCCTAGATGCCCTTCCAGACTCCCACCACCCACCGAAGAACGTCGGAATACAACAATTGGTTATCCACCTAACTACTAACTAAGGATCTAAATTTAAGCTTGCATAATACCCTAGATGAAGTCGCACCCCTAAAAAGCAAGCTTCCAGAAAATTGGAACGGGAATGGCACTCCACCAAACTGGAAGTCTTCTAGCTTGGAAAGACAGTACAGTGCAATATCAAAGAGCCCTCACTGCTGCTCGATCATCCTATTTTTTTTACAACCGAATTGAGGAGAATAAGAACAATCCAAAATGTATTTTTGATACTGTCGCAAAGCTAACTAAAAAGCAGCATTCAACGAGAGGATGGCTTTCACTTCAGCAGTGATGAATTCATGAACAACTTTGATGAAAAGATCATGATCATTAGAAAAAGATGACGGATTCCTCTTTGAAACTGCGTATTTCTCCAAAGCTCAGTTGTCCTGAGTCTGCACAGAACTGCCAGTACCTAGGATCAATGGAGACACTCAAGTTTTTTAATACTATATCTTTTGACACATTCATGAAACTAGTCATGGCCTCTAAACCCTCAAGCTGCATACTGGACCCTATTCCAACTAAACTTCTGAAAGCGCTACTTCCTGTGCCTGGCCCTCCTATGTTAATAAATGGCTCCCTATCCACCGGATGTGTTCCAAACTCACTGAAAGTGGCAGTAATAAAGCCACTCTTGAAAAAAAAAACATGACTCAGAAAATATAAAAAAGCAATTGGCCTATATCGAATCTCCCATTCCTCTCAATTGTTTTTGAAAAAGCTGTTGTGAAGGTGGTAAATTACCTTTTAATGGCTTCAGCCAAGGCTCTGCATCTGTCCACGTGCTTCTAGACCTTAGTGCTGCATTTAACGCCATCGATCACCACATTATTTTGGAGAGATTAGAAAGCCTAATTGGTATAAAGTTCTTGCCTGGTTTAGATCTTATCTATCGGAAATATGTCAGTTAGTCTCTGTGGATGGTTTGTCCTCTGACAAATCAATTGTAAGTTTTGGCGTTCCTCAAGGTTCCATTTTAGGAACACTATCGTTTTTACTATATATTTTACCTCTTGGTGATGTCATTCGAACACACAATGTCAACTCACTGCACAGCTGTACATGTCGATGAAACATGGGGAAGCCCCAAAATTGCCTACCCTGGGAGCCTGTGTTTCAGACATAAGGAAGTGGATGACGACAAATGTTTTGCTTTTAAACTAAGACAAAACAGAAATGCTAGTTCTAGGTCCCAAGAAATAAAGAGATCTGACAATTAATGTAGATGGTTGTACAGTCGTCTCAAATAAAACTGTGAAGGACCTCAGCGTTACTCTGGCCCTGATCTCTCTTTTGACGAACATATCGATAATATTTCAAGGACAGCTTTTTTCCGTCTTCAAAACATTGCAAAAATCAGAAACCCTTTGTCCAAAAATTATGTAGAAAAGCAAATCCATACTTTTGTCACTTCTAAATTCGACTACTGCAATGCTCTACACTCTGGCTACCCGGACAAAGCACCAAATAAACTTCAGTTAGTGCTAAACACGTTTGCTAGAATCTTGACTAGAACCAAAAATGTTGATCATATTACTCCAGTGCTAGCCTCTCTACACTGGCTTCCTGTTCTCTTTACCGCACCTGCTGTCTCGACCTCTGAATTCTCGGCTATGAAAAACCAACTGACATTTACTCCTGAGGTACTGACCTGTTGCACTCTCTATAACCACTGTGATTATAATTTGACCCGGTTAGTCATCTATGAACGTTTGCACATCTTGAAGAACAATCTGGCCTTTATGGCCATGTACTCTTATAATCTCCACCCCTGCACCGCCAGAAAGGACTGGCAAACCCTCAGAGCCTGGTTCCTCTCTAGGTTTCTTCCTAGGTTCCTGCCTTTCTAGGGAGTTTTTCCTAGCCACCGCACTTCTTCATCTGCATTGCTTGCTGTTTGGAGTTTTAGGCTGGGTTTCTGTATAGCACTTTGTGACATCTGCTGATGTGAAAAGGGCTTTAGAAATACATTTGATTGATTGATGACAGGTAAGGGGTGAGGGGCAAGATGTTCTGTGTGTGATGACATGTTTGAATTGTCTTTAATTGTGATTTGTGGATGACAAGATGCTATAGGTGGAACACAGTGGCATAACGTGAGAAGTCCAAGGTGTATGCAGGGTACAAGGTGATGGGAAAGTGATACATGTTGGGTGAGAGGTGCAGGGACATACTCAGCATCTTGACAGTATTCACCAAAGAACTTCACAACGTCCTCTCCGAGACCAACATCTCCACTTCCTCTCCTATCCTACACATTTGATATACCAAGAGGTCAAAAGAGACAGGCCCCATTCAATGTCTTTAGGTCAGAGGTGAGAGAAGATAAGCAGACACAGGCCGGGATAACACAACCATACAGTCTCACGGAGCATGGGGGAGTACGTTGGACACTACAAGTACAGTACCTCATTGAGCACTTCAGTGATACATAGTCCAATTCCAGATCCCCCTCCAGTTATGAATGCCACTTGGTCTCTGTGGAAAGACATTGTTAAAAAATTATGTACAGTACTGGCAATATTCAGAGGGCCCAATGTTTGTTTGTCAAGTGTAATCATTCTTCGTAACTCTCTTGCGTTTTGCTTTTAAAGAAAGGACTGTCCAGCCAGCAAGCCCAGTTGATTGCTGTTTATTCTGACGATAGACACAAGTAAGCACATGAGATGTGCTGGACAACAGTATGTTGATGGCTGTAGATTCGGGATTCGTCGCTTGTATGTCAATATCAGACTGGGTATTTTGTAATAAACATAACAATGGCAAAAATAGTACAAAATACAATAAATTAAGTACCTGACGATAGACACAAAGAAACACATTAGATGTGTATATCCCACCATAAAGCATGGAGGACGAGTTGTTATGGTGTGGGGTGCTTTGCTGGTGACACTTATTTAGAATTCAAGGCACACTTAACCAGCATGGCTACCACAGCATTCTGCAATGATATGCCATCCCATCTGGTTTGGGCTTAGTGGGACTATCATTTGTTTTTCAACAGTACAATGACCCAACACACCTCCAGGCGGTGTAAGGACTATTTTACCAAGGAGAGTGATGGAGTGAGTGATGGAGTGCTGCATCAGATGACCTGGCCTCCACAATCCCCCGACCTCAACCAAATTGAGATGGTTTGGGATGAGTCGGACCGCAGTGAGAAAGAAAAGCAGCCAAAAGTGTAGAGCATAGAGCATACATATCAAAACTGTTGGAAAAGCATTCCAGGTGAAACTGATTGAGACAGTGCCAAGAGTGTGCAAAGCTGTCATCAAGGCAAACACTTTTTTGGTTACTGCATGATGCATATGTTATTTCATAGTTTTGATGTCTTCACTATTATTCTATAATGTAGGAAATAGTCTAGAAATTAAGAAAAACCGTTGAAATTAGTAGGTGTGTCCAAACTTTTGACTTGTACTGTATGTGACATTTGTAAGGATTATCATGCACCTGTCTCCAAACATGGCCAGGGGGAAAAATACATGTCATCTATGCACTTACAGTTGAAGTCGGAAGATTACATAGACTTAGGTTGGAGTCATTAAAACTCGTTTTTCAACCACTCCACAAATTTCTTGTAAACAAACTATAGTTTTGGCAAATTGGTTAGGATATCTACTTTGTGCATGACACAAGTCATTTTTCCAACAATTGTTTACAGACAGATTATTTCACTTATAATTCACTGTATCACAATTCCAGTGGGTCAGAAGTTTACATACACTAAGTTGACTGTGCCTTTAAACAGCTTGGAAAATTCCAGAAAATGTCATGGCTTTAGAAGCTTCTGTTAGTCTAATTTACATAATTTGAGTCAATTGGAGGTGTACCTGTGGATGTATTTCAAGGCCTACCTTCAAATGCAGTGCCTCTTTGCTTGGCATCATGGGAAAATCAAAATAAATCAGCCAAGACCTCAGAAAAAGAATTGGAGACCTCCACAAGCCTGGTTCATCCTTGGGAGCAATTTCCAAACACCTGAAGGTACCACGTTCAGCTGTACAAACAATAGTACGCAAGTATAAACAGCATAGGACCGTGCAGACGCCATACCGCTCAGGAAGGAGACGCGTTCTGTCTCCTACAGATGAACGTACTTTGGTGCAAAAAGTGCAAATCAATCCCAGAACAACAGCAAAGGACCTTGTGAAGATGCTGGAGGAAACAGGTACAAAGTATCTATATCCACAGTAAAACGAGTCCTATATCGACATAACCTAAATAGCCGCTCAGCAAGGAAGAAGCCAATGCTCCAAAACCGCAATAAAAAAGCCAGACTACGGTTTGCAACTGCACATGGGTACTTAGATTGTACTTTTTGGAGAAATGTCCTCTGGTCTGATGAAACAAAAATAGAACTGTTCAGCCAGAATGACCATCGTTATGTTTGGAGGAAAAAGGGGGAGGCTTGCAAGCCGAAGAACACCATCCCAACCATGAAGCACGGGGGTGGCAGCATCATGTTGTGGGGGTGCTTTGCTGCAGGAAGGGCTGGTGCACTTCACAAAATAGATGGCATCATGAGGCAAATGGGTCTTCCAAATGGACAATGACCCCAAGCATACTTCCAAAGTTGTGGCAAAATGGCTCTAGGACAAAGTCAAGGTATTAGAGTGGCCATCACAAAGCCCTGACCTCAATCCTAGAGAAAATTTGTTGGCAGAACTGAAAAAGCGTGTGCAAACAGGGAGGCCTACTAACCTGACTCAGTTACACCAGCTCTGTCAGGTTGTAAAGATAAGCAATGTGCTTAATATTAGGAAAGTTGAGAAATAAATATTGTAGGCCTAGCCGATGGAATGCTCCTCTTTTTAATAAAGTCCATCACTCTGTTTTCTCTCACAATTGAATAGCCTATAGAAATGGTGCAACATGAGCTCAGGGGCTATCGTGAAGTATTTGATTAGATTTTCGATTACATTTGCATTGATGTCAGAGTGATTAGAGGGACAATCGAGTGCTGAATACCAGACAGTTAGCAAGTTTGGTAGGCTACTAATGCCCATCAGCAGCATCAGAGCTTGGAGAAGCCTAATTTCTGTGACTAAACGGCCACGTGAAATTTGACTGCCTTCATGACTTGTGACCACCGGTATGGTGGTAATATGGTCACCGCAAGCAACAGCCCTAGTGACTGGTCAATTGTGTGAGTCAGGGGCTGAGCCAAGAGGCAAAAAAACAATTACAGAGTATTTTAAAGTTTTTTTTATCCAACTACTGGAGCCCGCTCTCATTGTTCAAAATACACCAGAGAGCGTCATTTTGCCACAGAGGATCAAGACTTTCCACCAAAATAAATAACTGTTTTAAATATTATTATTCCTTGCAATATAAAGGTAACACCAAAATAAAGTTTCTTAAAATTGTGTTGGGCCACCACGTGCCAGAACAGCTTCAATGTGCCTTGGCATGAATTCTACAAGTGGACCTAAATCATGACAGGAAAATGCACCCCACACCATAACATAAACGTTGTATCCTTCATTTAATCGAGTGTTTCCTTTATTTTGGCAGTTATGGATTGCCTACAGTCGGGAAGGCAGTAATTTGGGCAGCATGCGTGCCAAATATACAGTTTGTGGGCATAGACATATAATCCATAGAAGGGTTTTGTAACCTCTTACCCTGGCAATTTGAGTGTTAAACTCATGTGTACGCTAGCAATGGCTGCCAGTCCTGACTTGAATGGGAACTGCCATCTATGGATTATATTTCTATGATTGGTTGCGGTGGTTTATTTGCCTTTTGAAAATGTCATAATACAATCGCGTGATTAACGTACAGTTTGGAATCCCATAGCAAAGGGTCTGAATACATATCTAAATAAAAATTGTGTTTTTTTACGCTGAATACATTTGTAAACATTTCTACAAACCTGTTTTTGCTTTGTCATTATGGGGTATTGTGTGTAGATTGCTGAAGATGTTTATAATTTAATCCAGACTACCATTTATTAATTCGACCCTGACGTCAAAGCTATTTCTTGTGAAAGGACAACAAGCGCATTTGGGGAAATGTAGTGAGAGAAGGGACTGTTCAAAAGTGCAAATGTCACACTCATGCTGTACAATAGTTTTCCGTCCATGCAGGGGATAGAACATGTGTTCCTTGCTTATTCATAGCAATGAAGGGAGAGAATATCTAGTGTTCTTTTTTTCAACATGCTTAAACTACAAATGCCTCAAGGCTCACACAGACATGATACACATCTTTCTAAGTTCTACCGCAAGGGTCTCGGGACCCCAGACCTAGGAAAGAGCAGGAACATTGTTACATTGTGGGAGGAAACCCAGATGTCTCTGGGGAGACTACAGGACCTTCAGATAAGATACACAAACAAGAAAATCATTGTTCTCATTGTCAATAGTGTTTCAGTAACACCATATTCTGGGTGCACACCCATGAATACAAAGCATTTTTGAACGAAAATAAAAATGCAACATGCAACAATTTCAAAGATTTTACGGAGTTTAAGTTCATGTAAGGAAATCAGTCAATTGAAAAAAATAATTAGGCTCTAATCCTCGGATTTCACATGACTGGGAATAGAGATATGTATCTGTTGGTCACAGGTAACTTAAAAAAAGGTAGGGGCGTGGATCAGAAAACTAGTCACTATCTGGTGTGACCACCATTTGCCTCATGCAGCGGGACACAGCTTCTTTGCTTAGAGTTGATCAGGCTGTTGATTGTTGTCCCACTCCTCTTCAATGGCTGTGTGAAGTTGCTGGATATTGACGGGAACTTGAACACACTGTAGTAAACATCGATCCAGAGCATCCCACACATGCTCAATGGGTGACATCCAGGCCATAGAAAAACTGGGACATGTTCAGCTTCCAGGAATTGCACATGGGGACATGCTTAAACATGAGGTGATGGTGGCGGATGAATGGCACGACAATGGGCCTCAGGATCTTGTCACGGTATCTCTGTGCGTTCAAATTGCCATCAGTAAAATGCCATTGTGTTCGTTGTCCATAGCTTATGCCTGCCCGCCCATACCATAACCCCACTGCCACCATGGGGCACTCTGTTCACAACGTTGACATCAGAAAACCGCTCGCCCTCACGAAGGCATATACGCTGTCTGCCATCTACATGGTACAGTTCACCCATGAAGAGCACACTTCTCCAGTGTGCCAGTGGCCATCGAAGGTGAGAATTTGCTCATTGAAGTCGGTTACAATGCCGAAATGCAGTCAGGTCAAGACCCTGGTGAGGACGATGAGCACGCAGATGACCTTCCCTGAGATGAGTTCTGATTGTGCAAACCCACAGTTTCATCAGCTGTCCGAGTGGCTGGTCTCAAATGATCCCGCAGGGGAAAAATCCGGATGTGGAGGTCCTGGTGGTTACAGTTGGTCTGCGATTGTGAGGCCGGTTGGACTTACTGACACATTTTCTAAAACGATGTTGGAGAAAATGTATGGTAGAAAAATGTATATTAAATTCTCTGGCAACAGCTCTGTTGGACATTTCTGCAGTCAGCATGCAAATTGCATGCTCCCTCAACTTGAGACATCAGTGGCATTGTGTGTGACGGAACTGCACATTTTATAATGGCTTTTATTGTCCCCAGTACAAGGTGCACCTGTGTAATGATCATGCTGTTTAATCAGCTTCTTGATATGCCACAAAGGAGAAATGCTCACTAACTGGGATGTAAACTCATTTGTGCACATCATTTGAGAGAAATAAGCTTTTGGTGTGAACATTTTTTGGGATCTTTTATTTTAGCTCATGGAACATGGGACCAACAATTTACGTGTTGTGTTAACTATTTTGCTCAGTATATATGTATCTATGCATGTTTAGGGAGTGCAGTATAACAGTGTGTCATTTACAAGGCCTATGGCCCTTTATAACCAGACGTAAAGTGTTCCTGGTATGCCCTCCCACATTTCAAAAACATTAACCCCTTTTTCCAAATCAGAGGGAAGTTGAAATCTATTGATCCCTTAGGTCATCTCTTATGACCCTCAGATTTTTAGAAAGGGATGACCCCAGAGAGTGTTTCTGCTGGTAAACTGAAACCAGATTTTGTTGGTGAATGCAATGAGCTTCCCGGATCGATGCATTAGTGGTGATGCATCAGAGTACATTAGGATGGTGGATAACTTTCTCTCATTCTGTATTTAGAGATTTTATTGACGGGAAGAGCCCTGTGAAATGGATCCCTCATAGTTCAGGGCTATTCCACCCAAAGCACTTAGGCTGTGTGTATGCCTACAGTATCTATTAATGCATGCCAGCCTGGACAGTTGTATCAACAGTTTTCTGTCTCCTGATAAAGGGCCCATTATATTTGAATTTGGGGAAACAGTAAGTTGAGTGAGATGATGCGTTGTAATAGTGCAACAATTTAGCAGAGATTGATGTTGGAGGAGAACATCATTCAAATACCAAGAGCACAAGACATGGTTAGTAAGTAACATATTTTGGGGGGAGACAGCCAGGGCCTAAAGAAAGCCCTGCGTGGGTTAAACAATGTTTTCTTTGTTCTACGTTTTCTTCATTATAAAATGTGTTTCCCAGATGGTGGTGGCGGCTTACACTTTAAAACCCCAACAGAGCAGTGTTCATTTTTGGCACTCTCATTTTTTATAATAATAGTCTAGTCTTAGTCATTTTTGACTAAAATATTATAAAGTCACATTTTTGTCAATTGAATAATGTTAAAATGTTAAAATGACCAAAACAGTGGGCCATTTTAGTCAACTAAATGCCCTTAATTTTAGTCATATTTTGGTCACATCACATTTGTATTGCTTCATTAACCTACAGTATAGTGTCATTATGTTTGCCTGGGTGTAGGTTTATGACAGTCACAAATACCTCTTCCCCCCTTTTTCCTCTCTCTACCCTACTGAGGTTACATTTGCAAAACCCTTGCTTAACATAGAGATTCTGGGAACATCAGAAGGTGGGGGGAAATTAACTACATTCTGTTAATCCGACCAATTGAACATACGCGGTGGTACTTAATGAATATGATGTCAGTTTGGTTGTCATCTGAGACATTCTCATCAATGATAAGATGACATAAACTCTACAGTGGAAAATCTAAACATCAGAGTTATCGGATTCACATGGAATTGTTGTTCAATTTAAATGTTTGAATATAAAATTATTCGTGATGGGATGAAATGTGATTTTAGCTTCTAAAATGTGAGATTTGGGTTTTCATAAGATAGGGTTCTGCTCAATCAGTGGCCCGCCCCTGTGAAGGGACATGGGCTATAAAACTTTTCAAACACGCCCTCCTCTCCCTTCCCATATAAGCCCTTGACGACAATATAACCTCCTGTTCCGAGGACGACGGTCCGATGTCAGAATGGTTCAGATAATAACTACAGAACGAAGCCAACATCAGCGTGAGCTTTGGTTGCGAATGGTATGAACTTTGAACTCTTATTCACTACAGAAGTGATACCTCCTAGCCGTTGAGTTAGCCACAGCCGCTGCAAACGAGGGTTAGGAAGGAACAGACAGAGTATCCCGTCTACCACACAGCGACGTTACTACAACGTATTCAATTTACCAGCAGAGACATTCTTCAAAGCACAAAAGACTCGGTTGGGCAACACTGCCTTCCATCTACCACCAACCTACCGAAGCGCAGCTAAGAGTAAATATTTATTGCATTTTCCTTTTCCAAATGGGCTGTAATTTAGAATGCATAAGATACTGTATTTACGATAGCACAGCTTCGCCCTTTGTTCATCAGTCTTCCCGCTCTTTCACTCAAACCCAGCCCCTTTTCTGTTGTGACAAGCTGTCATATCTGTTCTGCCCGCCAGGGACGTTTTCCTTTATGACGTAATTTGTAATCAAGTTATGATTTAATTATGTGTATGTGTAATTCTGTGTGATTAGTTAGGTATATAGTAAATAAATAATTAAACCCAATTTTGTATTGCTGGTTCAACTTGTTAGCCAGGGTTTGTGCAGATAACCAAGAATTTACAACTTTCAGATGAGACTGAATTAAGAAGACGATTAATATTGGCTGCTATTGATGTAAAATATTACTAGGTCTTTAAGAGTTTATTCGGAAGATAACAGCTCTATGAATATTATTTTGTGATGCCCGACTCTCTAGTTAATTACATTTATATGATTAGATCAATCAGGTAATATTAATTACGGATAATTATTTTATAGAATAGCATGTCATATCACTTAATCCGGCATAGCCAAAGTCACGACAATAGGTAAAATAAATCACTGACTTCTATGTGCACAAACATACATTGCCTTGTCTAACCAACATATTTTTCTGCATAACATCCTATTTGTCCCAAGTATGACAAACATATACATTGAGTGTAATAAACATTAAGGACACCTGCTCTTTCCATTACGTAAACTGACCAGGTGAAAGATATGATCCTTCATTGATGCATACTTTCATATAACAATATCCATAGCCTAGTACTCTATATCCCTATAGGCTTTTCTTTAAAAAATATATTATTATGCCTCTTGAACTTGATTGAGTCTTTTAATTAGCATATTATATATATTGAACAAAAATATAAAACGCAACATGCAACAATTTCAAAGTTTTGACTGAGTTACAGTTCATATGAGGAAATCAGTCAATTTAAATAAACTCATTAGGCCCTAATCTATGGATTTCACATAACTGGGAATACAGATATGCATCTGTTGGTCACAGACACCTTTAAAAAATGGGCCTCACAATGAACCTCAGGATCTCGTCACCGTATATTTGTGCATTCAAATTGCCAATCGATTAAAATGCAATTGTGTTCATTGTCCATAGCTTATGCCTGCCCATACCACAACCCCAAAGCCACAATGGGGCACTCTGTTCACAACGTTGACATCAGCAAACAACTCGCCCACACAAAGCCATACGGTCTGCGGTTGTGAGGCCAGTTGGATGTACTGCCAAATTTTCTCAAACAACGTTGGAGGCGGCTTATGGTAGAGAAATGAACATAACATTCTCTGGCAACAGCTCTGGTGGACATTCCTGCAGTCAGAATGCCAATTGCACTCCCCCTCCAAACTTGAGACATCTGTGGCATTGTGTTAATTGACAAAACTGCACATTTTAGAGTGGCCTTATATTGTCCCCAGCATCCAGGTGACCAGGACTGCCCTCCTTATCTGATATATTTTGTACACACAATATTTGCAGTAATTTTCCAAATGAACATGGCATCCAATGTACCTTGATTAATAAAAAGCAATACATGTATAAAAATTAAATAAAGTGGCAATAGGGAAGAGGCATGCCACTGGCTTGGTGCTGAAAAAGCGTCTTCCCTCCAACTGTCAGCTGTAGTGTCTCGGGTCGGGAGAAGGGCATTTGGGCTGCATGAGGAAAACAAGACGTGGTGAAACGGTAGAATGGCTGCGCCCAGTGAATGAGGTGATGGGCAAAAAAGCTGTTGCAAGGAGCGCGACAACTCTGGAGAGACGCCGATATAAATGGACGCCAGTCTCCCGATTGCTCATTGCTAACTGGTTAATATTAATATTGCTTATCACCTAAAAGCTCTCAATCTCTCCAAAAACTCTTTCCATTCAGTAGTCAGATTTTAGTTAAAGAGATAATTTTGTCTCTTCTCATTTTAGTCAACTGAAATGAAAAATTAGCTATAGTTTTTTCTGTATCTATTTAGTCAGTTATAGTCTCTGTAGAAATTTTAGAAATTCCCTCTTCCTCACAAACCATTAGCAATGCATAAACGAGCCCAAACAAGCATGATAGGGTTAAAGCAATGAAAAGCAATGTTAAAGCATGCCCTAGATTCCTCAGTAAACATTCTTAGTATGTACTTGGTTTAATCATGTCTTGTGGGAGAAATCTGAGAAGATTAGAGGTAATTTTGCCACTATCGTGGATTTTGGATCTATCACGCAACCATAGGTAACCTATCTCATTATTGCATATTCTCTTTCCAGACTCAGACAGTCACATTAGTTATATTTCATTAGTTCACTGAATAACAGAGTTGTGGACTCGAGTCACATGACTTGTACTTGCGTTTGACTCGAGTCACAAATTTGATGACTTGACTTGATAGAAAATAATAACTTGAGACTAAACTTGGACATGGACCTCAAGACTTGGAACTCGACTTCGACTTGAGACTGATGACTTGAATTCATCTTGCCAATGTTCTGTAATGTCACTCATTTTGTAGCACAGAGCCTACGTGGTTTACTTTACGCGCAGCTAGAGACAAAATCCACAGCATCGCCCTTGCAAAAAAAACTGCATCGGATTGGCTAGTGAAAAGCACATTTGGAACTTGTGGCGGATTAATCAGAATTAGTTGGGTAACATGGATAATTAAGATGTTTTATTTGCATAATATTCTTATGTGAGATACTGGTCATTAGAATGTATCCTTTTGGACTATAGTGTTGGCAGTTGCACTTTTCCCTAAACTGGGGCTCAGTCACTTGCAGAATATCAGAAAGGGAAGAGGACAGAATGGAACATTGTCTTCATATGTGAATGTGTCTTTACCTATTCTTAAACCATGTGAAGGGATGGCGTGATTAATGGGGAACCAATTACTTGTCTCCACAATGTCTGTGTGCCAGTCACTCCCTCCTTTTCCCATTGGGGGGAGGTGTATGACAGTGTCTGAAAACATTGTATGTCCTCTCTGATCTTACACTTATCCTGGGATAGTGTATGACCGAGAGGCTCACTCCCCTCAGTGAGCTTGTCCAGGAGTGGGGTCAAGAGGGAGTTTACTTGAGATGGGAGTATCTAGAGTTGACAATTGATATATGCCATTGGATGAGTTGGTGTTTTTGTACTATGAAGTACCAGGAACGAGATTAGAACCTCGTCATATGGACCAAGCTGAACAATAATTTATAGCGAATGTTATCTGGCTAAGGGATACTCCTTTCTCAAGAAAGTCTTTCTTTCTGAACAGACACAAGCAGGCTAAACAAACTTAAATAATACCCACCCCAAAATCCCAACCAGGAACAGGTGAAAACAATTAGACGAAAACAAACAAAAAGGAAAAAGGGATCAGTGGCAGCTAGTAGACCTGCGACGACGACGGCCGAGCGCCACCCAAATAGAAAGGGGAGCTACCTTCGGTGATATTCGTGACAACCAGGGCGTTTACAAACTCTACAGGAACAAGATCATCCACATGTATTGATCAGATTTTTATTAATAGAACTTTGTTCTAAAACTATATACAGTGCCTTGCGAAAGTATTCGGCCCCCTTGAACTTTGCGACCTTTTGCCACATTTCAGGCTTCAAACATAAAGATATAAAACTGTATTTTTTTTGTGAAGAATCAACAACAAGTGGGACACAATCATGAAGTGGAACGACATTTATTGAATATTTCAAACTTTTTTAACAAATCAAAAACTGAAAAATTGGGCGTGCAAAATTATTCAGCCCCCTTAAGTTAATACTTTGTATTACCTTTTGCTGCGATTACAGCTGTAAGTCGCTTGGGGTATGTCTCTATCAGTTTTGCACATCAAGAGACTGACATTTTTTCCCATTCCTCCTTGCAAAACAGCTCGAGCTCAGTGAGGTTGTCGTCTTGTCATGTTATGTCTTGTTCCTGTTCTTTCTCTTCACTCTGTCTCCCTCTGCTGGTCGTATTAGGTTACCTTCTCTTTCTCTCCTCCTCCAGCTGTTCCTCATCTCCTCTAACTACCTCGTTCACCCTCTTCCCACCTGTTCCCTTTTTCCCTCTGATTAGGTCTCTATTTCTCTCTCTGTTCCTGCTTCTTTCTTTGTCAGATTCTCGTTTGAGTTTCTCATGCCAGAAACAAACTATCGTCTCGTTTGCTTCACCCTTGTCCTGTCCCGTCCTGTCGGAATCCGCCTGGCAAGTGCATCCTGTACTCAGCTAACTGTCTTGTCATTTGTACTGTGTCCAGTTCATCTGATGCTACGTGAGATCAGGTACCACTGTTCCTCTACGACGAAGAAGGGGGCTCTTTTGTAATTATCAGAAGGACTTTTTGTTTCATTTGTCGCCCTCTCTGCGGGTTGTCTATTTTTCCATTATCTACATCTGAAGAGGATCTATGTCTTCCCTGTGTTTACATTAAAATACTCTGTTTTTGTTAAACCGCTTTTGGGTCCTCACTCACCGGCACAACAGAAGAATCTGACCAAGATGGACCCAGCGACTCCGGATCCTTTCCACTCAGCCGTCGAGATCCAGGGAGCGATGCTAGGCAGACACGAGGAGGAATTGTCTGCTGCTCGACATGCCGTTGAGACCCTGGCCGCCCAAGTCTCCGACCTCACAAGACAGATTCACCATCTCCGCCTCGATCCACCGGCCACTTCCAGGGCTTCCGAATCTCCGGAGCCCAGAATCAATAACCCGCCGTGTTACTCTGGGGAGCCCACTGAATGCCGCTCGTTCCTCACTCAGTGTGATGTTGTGTTTTCTCTCCAGCCCAACACTTACTCCAGGAGCACAGCTCGTATCGCCTACGTCATATCTCTCCTTACTGGACGGGCTCGTGAGTGGGGCACGGCAATCTGGGAGGCGAAGGCTGAGTGTACTAACCAGTATCAGGACTTTAAGGAGGAGATGATACGGGTTTTTGACCGTTCTGTTTTTGGGGAGGAAGCTTCCAGGGCCCTGTCTTCCCTATGTCAAGGTAATCGATCCATAACAGATTACTCTATTGAGTTTCGCACTCTTGCTGCCTCCAGTGACTGGAACGAGCCGGCTTTGCTCGCCCGTTTTCTGGAGGGTCTCCGCGCGGAGGTTAAGGATGAGATTCTCTCCCGGGAGGTTCCTTCCAGCGTGGATTCCTTGATTGAACTCGCTATTCGCATAGAGCGACGGTTTGATCTTCGTCGCCGAGCTCGTGGAAGGGAGCTCGCGTTCTCCGTTGCCCCCCTCTCCGCATCACTACCATCTTCCTCCGCCGGCTCGGGTTCTGAGCCTATGCAGCTGGGGGGTGTCCGCATCTCGGCTAAGGAGAAGGAACGGAGAATCACCAACCGCCTCTGTCTCTATTGCGGGTCCGCTGGTCATTTTGTCACTTCATGCCCAGTAAAAGCCAGAGCTCATCAGTAAGAGGAGGGCTACTGGTGAGCGCTACAACTCTGGTCTCTCCTTCAAGATCCTGCACTACCTTTTTGGTCCATCTCCGCTGGACCGGTTCGTCAGCTTCCTGCAGTGCCTTGATAGACTCTGGGGCGGAGGGCTGTTTTATGGACGAGACCTGGGCTCGGGAACATGACATTCCTCTCAGACAGTTAAGGGATCCCACGGCCTTGTTCGCTTTGGATGGTAGTTCTCTCCCCAGGATTCAGCGTGAAACGCTACCTTTAACCCTCACTGTCTCTGGTAATCATAGCGAAACCATTTCTTTTTTTAATTTTTCGTTCACCTTTTACACCTGTTGTTTTGGGCCATCCCTGGCTAGTTCGTCATAATCCTTCTATTAATTGGTCTAGTAATTCTATCCTCTCCTGGAACGTCTCTTGTCATGTGAAATGTTTAATGTCTGCTATCCCTCCTGTTTCCTCTGTCTCTTCTTCACAGGAGGAGCCTGGTGATTTGACGGGGGTGCCGGAGGAATATCACGATCTGCGCACGGTGTTCAGTCGGTCCAGGGCCACCTCTCTTCCTCCGCACCGGTCGTATGATTGTAGTATTGATCTCCTTCCGGGAACCACTCCTTCCGGGAACAGACTATACTCTCTGTCGGCTCCCGAACGTAAGGCTCTCGAAGATTATTTGTCTGTAGCTCTCGACGCCGGTACCATAGTCCCCTCCTCCTCTCCCGCCGGAGCGGGGTTTTTTTTTGTTCAGAAGAAAGACGGGTCCCTGTGCCCCTGCATAGATTATCGAGGGCTGAATGACATAACAGTTAAGAATCGTTATCCGCTCCCTCTTATGTCTTCAGCCTTCGAGATCCTGCAGGGAGCCAGGTTTTTCACTAAGTTGGACCTTCGTAACGCTTACCATCTCGTGCGCATCAGGGAGGGGGGCGAGTGGAAAACGGCGTTTAACACTCCGTTAGGGCACTTTGAATACCGGGTTCTTCCTTTCGGCCTCGTAAACGCTCCAGCTGTCTTTCAGGCATTAGTAAATGACGTCCTGAGAGACATGCTGAACATCTTTGTTTTCGTTTACATTGACGATATCCTGATTTTTTTCACCGTCACTCCAGATTCATGTTCAGCACGTTCGACGCGTCCTCCAACGCCTTTTAGAGAATTGTCTTTATGTGAAGGCTGAGAAGTGCACTTTTTATGCCTCCTCCGTCACATTTCTCGGTTCTGTTATTTCCGCTGAAGGCATTAAGATGGATCCCACTAAGGTCCAAGCTGTCATTAATTGGCCCGTTTCTAAATCACGCGTCGAGCTGCAGCGCTTTCTCGGCTTCGCGAATTTCTATCGTCGTTTCATCCGTAATTTCGGTCAGGTGGCAGCTCCCCTCACAGCCCTTACTTCTGTCAAGACGTGCTTTAAGTGGTCCGTTTCCGCCCAGGGAGCTTTTGATCTTCTCAGGAATCGTTTTACATCCGCACCTATCCTTGTTACACCTGACATCTCTAGACAGTTCGTTGTCGAGGTTGACGCGTCAGAGGTGGGCGTGGGAGCCATTCTTTCTCAGCGCTCCCTCTGACAACAAGGTCCACCCTTGCGCGTATTTTTCTCATCGCCTGTCGCCGTCGGAACGTAACTATGATGTGGGAAACCGCGAACTGCTCGCCATCCGCTTAGCCCTAGGCGAATGGCGACAGTGGTTGGAGGGGGCGACCGTTCCTTTTGTCGTTTGGACTGACCATAGGAACCTTGAGTACATCCGTTCTGCCAAACGACTTAATGCGCGTCAGGCTCGTTGGGCTCTGTTTTTCGCTCGTTTCGAGTTCGTCATTTCTTATCGTCCGGGCTCTAAGAACACCAAGCCTGATGCTTTATCTCGTCTCTTCAGTTCTTCAGTAGTCTCCACCGACCCCGAGGGGATTCTCCCTGAGGGGCGTGTTGTCGGGTTGACTGTCTGGGGAATTGAGAGGCAGGTAAAGCGAGCACTCACTCACACTCCGTCGCCGCGCGCTTGCCCTAGGAACCTTCTTTTCGTTCCCGTTCCTACTCGTCTGGCCGTTCTTCAGTGGTCTCACTCTGCCAAGTTAGCCGGCCACCCCGGCGTTCGGGGTACGCTTGCTTCCATTCGTCAGCGTTTTTGGTGGCCCAATCGGGAACGTGACACGCGTCGTTTCGTGGCTGCTTGTTCGGTCTGCGCGCAGACTAAGTCCGGGAACTCCCCTCCTGCCGGCTGTCTCAGACCGCTTCCCATTCCCTCTCGGCCGTGGTCTCACATCGCCTTAGATTTTATCACCGGACTGCCTTCGTCAGCGGGGAAGACAGTTATTCTTACGGTTGTCGATAGGTTCTCTAAGGCGGCTCATTTTATTCCCCTCGCTAAGCTCCCTTCTGCTAAAGAAACAGAGAGAGCACAAATCATCATCGAGAATGTTTTCAGAATTCATGGCCTTCCGTCAGACGTCGTTTCGGACAGGGGCCCGCAGTTCACGTCTCAATTTTGGAGGGAGTTTTGCCGTTTGATTGGGGCTTCCGTCAGTCTCTCGTCCGGCTTCCACCCTCAGTCTAACGGTCAAGCCGAACGGGCCAATCAGACTGTTGGTCGCATCTTACGCAGCCTTTCTTTTCGTAACCCTGCGTCTTGGTCAGAACAGCTCCCCTGGGCAGAATACGCCCACAACTCGCTTCCTTCGTCTGCGACCGGTCTATCTCCTTTTCAGAGTAGCCTCGGGTACCAACCTCCGCTGTTCTCGTCTCAGCTCGCCGAGTCCTGCGTCCCCTCCGCTCAGGCTTTTGTCCAACATTGTGAGCGCACCTGGAAGGGGGTCAGGTCTGCACTTTGCCGTTATAGGGCGCAGACTGTGAGAGCCGCTAATAAGCGTAGAACTAACTGCATTTATACGGAGACTTGATTACACACAGGTGGATTGTATTTATCATCATTAGTCATTTAGGTCAACATTGGATCATTCAGAGATCCTCACTGAACTTCTGGAGAGAGTTTGCTGCACTGAAAGTAAAGGGGCTGAATAATTTTGCACGCCCAATTTTTCAGTTTTTGATTTGTTAAAAAAGTTTGAAATATCCAATAAATGTCGTTCCACTTCATGATTGTGTCCCACTTGTTGTTGATTCTTCACAAAAAAATACAGTTTTATATATTTATGTTTGAAGCCTGAAATGTGGCAAAAGGTCGCAAAGTTCAAGGGGGCCGAATACTTTCGCAAGGCACTGTATGTACCCATTGGATGCAGTGATCACAATATAGTGGCTATATCCAGGACAGCCAAAGTTCCAACAGCTGGGCCTAAAATAACGTATAAGAGATCATTCAAAATATTTTGCTGTGACACTTATGTGGATGATGTTACAAATATTTGTTGGTCTGATGTGATTGGTGAGGAGCATCCAGACGCTGGACTTGATGAATTTATGAAATTGCTTCTTCCAATTATTGATAAACATGCACCTGTTAAAACCTCTTTGGGCTATATTTTGACGTCTGGATGAAAAGCGTGCCCAAAGTAAACTGCCTGTTACTCAGGCCCAGAAGCTAGGATATACATATAATTGGTAGATTTGGATAGAAAACACTCTGAAGTTTCTAAAACTGTTAAAATGTCTGTGAGTATAACAGAACTTATTTGGCAGACGAAACCCTGAGGACAAACCATCTAGGAATTTCTTTTTTTGAGGTCACTCTCTTTTCAATGGGTTTTCTATGGGGATCTAGATTTCTAAGGCACTTGCTTGCAGTTCCTATCGCTTCCACTGGATGTCAACAGTCTTTAGAAATTGGTTGATGCTTCTCCTTTGAGAAATGAAGAAGTAGGGCAGTTCAGAAGGAGGGTCGAGTGAAGTGTCCTCTTATAGTTGGGGCGCATGACCTGAAAGCTCCCTCCACTTTGTTTATATCCGCTGTTCAACACAGTTTATTCCGTCTTTATCGATTATTTACGTTTAAAAATACTTAAAGTTGGATTAGGCAAGTTGTTTGAAATGTCTGAATCAAGTTTACAGGTAACTTATTAGATACTTTGTAGTCATGTTGCGCGAGTTGGAACCTGTGTATTTTCAGAATCAAATGCGCCAAATAAATGGACATTTTGGGGATATAACAACAGAATTAATCGAACAAAAGGACCATTTGTGATGTTTCATGGTCATGTTGGAATGCAAACAGAAGAAGATTGTCAAAGGTAAGGCATGAATTATATGTTATTTCTGACTTTTGTGTCGTGCCTATCGGGTTGAATTATGATTTTCATGTGTATGTTTGATGGGGTGCTGTCCTCAGATAATAGCATGGTTTTCTATCACCGTAAATCCTTTTAGAAATCGGACACTGTGATTAACTGATTACACTGATTAACACACTGATTAACAAGAAGTTCATCTTTAAACCGATGTATAACACTTGTATGATATATGAATTATTATTTTGAGTACTTCTGTTTTTGAATTTGGCACGCTGCTATTTCACTGGGTGTTGTCAAATCAATCCCACTAGCTAACGTTAGCCACCTAGCTGACGTTAGCCACAAATAAGTGGAATTCGGAACATATCATATGTATTGCAAATTCATAACATATTGTGCGGACTGCTTTAAAAAAAAATCTATATTTTTGATGTAAATGGCATGTTACAGAAGGGTCCTGACATTTTAGGGGAATTTTACTTGTTTTTGAAAAACGTACCCCAACCAGCGATTCACTTCCTCATCATCGTTTTGCAGTACTGGGGCTCTGAAAAAACATGAACAAATGCTCTCAATATAGTGATGCTGGTCTTTAGATGTTGTACACATGAAATTGTGTCATTCCAAATGTATCCGCATCGTTTTATTCAATTTTGTGCGAATCAAGCTGTTTCCCCTATACAGCTGTTCAATTCTCTGTGTAGCCTGCTGCTAGACTGGACGGAGAGGTATCCCTCGAGTAGCAACAAAATGTAATATAACGTTGCGGATAAAGTTCAGAATGATACAATTCTACCCCACCTGCCTTGAATGACGGGTCGCCACTGTAGCTAACAAACATACTGTGCAGATAATCTTCAAATTCATTGTTTTACACAATATTGTATCATAGCACTGGCTGACCACTGGCTTACCAACTCCCTTACCAAAATGGCTGACCTTCTATACTGTCATATGAAGGTTCATGTTCATTCTAGTATTCTGATTCCTAATTATATGGTACATAGTACAAGTAGCTGTACTCACTGCTCCAGGGACTTGTTCTTAACAAGCCAGTTGCTCATGTCCTCCACGGTGGTGTGGTGAGGGACATGACTCTGGAGGCCGCGTCTTCTGCAAGACAAATCGAGTTTGCTTTAGCCGGTCTGAATTGACAGGTGTGTGTGTGTACTAGGGATGTGCCAGCAGCATACCACCATGCATCCCACTGCTGGCTTCAATCTGAAGCTAAGCAGGGTTGGTCCTGGCTGGGAGACCAGATGCTGCTGGAAGTGGTTTTGGAGGGCCAGTAGAAGGGACTCTTTCCAATTCCCCAGTGTAGTGATTGTGGACATTACCCTGTGTAGGGTGCCGGATTTCACATGGGGCGTTACACGGGTGTCCTGACTGGTCACTAAAGATCCCATGGCACTTATTGTAAGAGTAGGGGTATTAACTCCAGTGTCATGACTAAATTCCAAATCTGGCCCTCTTACCATCATGGCCACCCTTCCTCTCCCCTGTAACTATTCCCAGGTCATTGCTGTAAATGAGAATGTGTTCTCAGTCAACTTACCTGGTAAAATACATGTGCATCTTTCCTTTTCAAGGTAATTTGATATGTAGTGTCTTGATACAGGAATCAGTAAGTTTTAATTTTAAGCGATTTGTTTAGGAGAACAAATCGATGAACTGACATTAGTTGAAAAAACACATACATTTTCCTTTTGAAATAAAATTGTGCTGTTGTTGATGGAGCTCATGAGCTGGACCTCACTGAGCTGGATCTGTCTGAGCTGATTTCTCTCCCTCTCTCTGTGTGTGTGTGTGTTACGCCACTGAAAACAGGGGAGAAATAATCACGAGAGTGATACGGTGTTGGTTTAGTGTAATCATTTCACAAAAGTAACACATTACAAAACAACAGAAAACCCATTATACAACTAACACAGCAAAATATCTTATTAACAACATACATGTTCATTCACAATCGACATAAAATGGCAGCTACTCTCAGTACGATGCTATTCTTCACTTCAACCGAGCAGGGCTAATATTACTCTCTTCAAACTTAACTCTAACTTCCTCAAGACGTTACTAAGACACACCTTAAACACTCTTGACATGTTAGCGAGTTATAACATTTATATTACTATTTTTATCATCAATAAAGTACCTGAAAACAGGGGAGAAATAATCACGAGAGTGATATGGTGTTGTATTCTCAATTCAACGTTTAGTGTAATGAGAAAAGACCCCGATTTTCCCCAGGAATATGGGTGGAGACCAGAGCAATCGATCTCCGGCTCATAGATTAAGAGCATTTCGTAGATCACAGATTAACACTTTTAGGCACCACAAAATAAAGTAATCAATATAACGTTTACACATTACTCTCACAATTCGTACCCTTTGACAGATTTTAACTTTAACACAATTATATGAATGCTATCAATCTCTATAAACTAATACTGAATGCATCTTTTTAACCTTAGATGTTTTAAGATCCTCACATACTATAAACTTACTAATACTTTTTAATGTATAACAGGCTATGAATATTTCCTTTAACCCAGTGGTTCTTAACCTGGGTTCGATCGAACCCCAGGGGTTCGGTGAGTCAGTCTCAGGGGTTCGGTCGGAGGTCAAGACACACATCCGATTCATATGATTCGTGATGACACGCTCCGCTTGGCCATCATTGGCTGCAGGTGATCACGCTACATCACTTGGCCTATCTGTGCTGCAGGGAATTTGGTGCGCTCAGTAGTCGACTTGTGACTGTCGTGATGGTACGTCTTGTGATTTCTTTCTTAATATTTTAATCCCTTCATACTTACTATGTCGAGCAAAAAAGGAAAGTGGTCGGACGAATATGTACAATATGGATTTACATGTATAACGGAAAGTGATGGGAGTCAGTGTCCTAACTGCATGATATGCAATGCCAAGTTGAGCAATTCTAGTCTAGCACCGGCAAAACTAAGAAAACACTTCCTTAAGCTGCATGGAGATGGAAAATACAAGAACACAACGCTAGCTGAATTCAAGGTGAAGAGAGCCAGATTCGATGAAAAGGCTACTCTGCCTGTTCTCGGCTTTGTACCCATCAACAAACCGATCCTCACAGCATCGTACGAAGTTGCTTACCTGATCGCAAAGCAGGGCAAACCACACACCATTGGTGAAACACACATAAAACCAGCTGTGTTGAAGATGGCGAATATCATGCTGGGAAAAGAGGCTGAAGTTAAATCCCAAATCCCAAATTCCTCTTTCAAATGACACCATCGGCGACAGAATAGAGGACATGAGCAAAGACATCTTGGCTCAAGTAGTTGCAGATCTGATTTCAAGCCCGGTAAAATTCAGCCTTCAACTCGACGAGACCACAGACGTTTCCAATCTAAGCCAGCTTGCTGTATTCGTGCTCTATGTGAAAGACGCCGTGAGAAAGGAAGATTTTTATTTTGTAAGCCTCTTACAACAACAACTAAGGCAGCCGATGTGAAGAAACTTGTGGATGACTTCTTCAAAGACAACAATCTTTCGTGGGATGCTGGGAAGAAAGTCTGGTTTTGGTGCGCTAGTGAAAGCCGATGCACCACACATCATTGTTACGCATTGTATTCTGCACAGGCATGCGTTGGCAACAAAAACCTTGCCTCCAAAACTGGCAGAAGTATTAAAAATTGTAGTAGAATGCGTGAACTATGTGCAAACTAGTGTCTTCAGTGAGCTGTGTAAAGAAATGGGCTCTGAATTCGAAGTACTTCTGTACCATTCTAACGTTAGGTGGTTATCCCGGGGACAGGTGCTGAATCGTGTTTTTGCCGTGCGTGTGGAATTAGCCCTGTTTTTGCAAGAGCACCAACATTGTCATGCAGATTGCTTCAAAAATTCTGAGTTCATTCTCATTTTAGCGTACATGGCCGATATCTTCGCAGCTCTCAATCATCTCAATCAAAATATGCAGGGCGGTGGAGTCAACATCATCGAAGGGGAGGAAAACCTGAAGACTTTTCAAAAAAAGCTACCGTTATGGAAACGACGAACAGAGAACAATAACTTCGCAAACTTTCCCCTGCTGGACGACTGTGTAAGTAAGATCGAAGATGTATCTGGAATCGGAGACATTTCTGTACCCGCGGAACTGAAGCAAGCAATTGCCACGCACTTAGATGAGCTTGCAAAGTCTCTCGACGGATACTTCCCTACAAGAGAGTCATGTCCAGCATGGGTGAGACAGCCGTTCACGTTTAGTGTTGAGACAACAGATGTCAATGATGAATACCTCGATGAAATCATTGAAATTTAGCAGAGCCAGGTTCAACAGCAACTCTTCAGAACAACAACGCTTTCAACGTTTTGGTGTCAACAAATGGTAACGTACCCTGTTATTGCTAAGAAAGCTCTGGAGATTTTCATACCGTTTGTTACAACACATCTTTGCGAGCAATCCTTTTCGAGGATGCTGGACATAAAAACGAAGAAAAGGAACAGACTTTGTTGCGAAAATGACATGAGAGTGGCACTTGCCAAGGTGAAGACGCGCATTTCTGAACTGGTCTCTGAAAGGCAACAGCAGAAGTCACACTGATTTGCAGTAAATATTCATTATTATGTTTTTGTTTTTGTGTGAAAATGTTTTGATGATTTTGTTCTTTGAACACAGTGATGTTGATGCACGGTTCATTTTGTGCACCAGTCAAATATATACCTATGTTTTGAATTTGATTGTTTTTTTCAAGGGTTCGGTGAATGCGCATATGAAACTGGTGGGGTTCAGTACCTCCAACAAGGTTAAGAACCACTGCTTTAACCTGTCACACTCTCCCCGACAAAATAAATGTTGTCCCAACATTACCAACATTGTCTTCTTCAACAGTCCGTATGCACTGGACCTAGAAAATCCTCTTCTGTAAGGTAGTACTTGAGCAGAGGTCAAGGGTCACAGTTCAAATATAACTAACAAGTTATATTCACAGTCCATATCTGTTGACCAGCTATATAACATAAGCAGTATTTTCTCATACTATTGATCAACAGTCCATCAATTTTAATGATCTATATGCATAGTCTGCAAATTGTCTCTTTTGACAGTCTGTGAAATCAGACAGTAGTCCATGGTCAAACATGTCAACTCTGTAGCCTCATGTTTGCTGAAGCCCATACATGTAAGGTGGCTGAAAGTAACATTGCTGTAGTGATGGCAGCCATGGAACCAGTCCTGGTGCAGAGTAGACAGGGAACAACTGTGGCTGTAGCTGTATACTGTAGCAGGAAGGGATACCAAGCTGATCATAGGTGATACGTCTTGGAGGGTGTCTCTCTCTTTGTGGCAGCTAGTAGGCTGGTTCCTCAGGTTCAGCAGCATCAGTATATGAAGGAAAGGCACTTGGTGGACGATCATCAGGCAAATTTTCAGCAGGCAAGTTCATCTCCTCAGCAGGCAGGTCTTTAACTGTTGTTGTCTCCTCCAGCCGCTTTTCAACAAGAGGCTGTGCTGGTAGCGTATTAGGGACTGGCACTGCAACTGTCTGTTTCACTGTTGGGGGCCTGTGTTCCCACTCTCTCGCTGGTTCAGCATTCCTCTCCTCAGGTACTGTAGGAGATGTGGGAACCTGTAGCGGCTCATGATGGAGGTCATATTCATCCCCACTGTCTTCATCCGAATCTAGAGTCTGTGATGCAGGCTGGTGTCTCCTCGTTTTCTGACTTATGTCCACTTTGGTCATTTCTGGTTGTGTCTCAAAAGGTAAGTGGTCACAGGACATGAGCAGATTTCTGTGCAGGACCCTGGAGCGTCCCCTACCCTTTTCTGGTCTCAATTCATAAATCGGCAGGTCTGAACCCATTTGTCTCACCACTGTGTTAATTGTATCTTCCCAATAGTTACAGAGTTTTCCTGGTCCTCCTCTTGGTGTCAGGTTTTTAATCAGAACTCGCTCGCCAGGCTGTAGCACTGAACTCCTAACTTTAGTGTCATAGTACTTCTTACTTCTTTCAGTGGCTGTCTGAGCATTTTCATTTGCAATGGCGTATGCTTCTTCCATCCCTCGTTTCCAGTTCTCCACGTATTCTCGCTGGTTACTGGAACCTGCCTCTGTGCACAATCCAAAGAGCATATCAACTGGAAGCCTGGGTGATCTCCCAAACAGAAGATAAAATGGTGAATAGCCAGTCACTTCACAACGGGTGCAGTTATAGGCATAAACCAGTTTGTTCAGAGACTCCTTCCAATTTGACTTTTGTGTCTCAGTTAGTGTCTTTAACATTTGCAACAATGTTCTGTTCATGCGTTCCGCTTGACCGTTTCCCATCGGGTGATAGGGTGTTGTCCTGGACCCCGCCATGCCACTGAGTTTCTTTAACTGATGGAACAACTGATTTTCAAATTCTCCCCCTTGGTCATGGTGGATGCGGGACGGGAACCCAAACTTCAGGGCAAAGTCATTGAAGATGAGATTTGCAGCAGTTTTACCTGACTTTGATGTGGTGGCGTAGGCTTGAGTGAAACGTGTAAAATGATCAACAATCACGAGGATGTCCCCCTTTGCATCTGTCGAGATGAAGGAAGTCAATACATACCAGTTCAAATGGCTGTGTTGTCACAATGTTTGTCAGAGGAGCTCTTGTTGCATGGGCTGGCTTTTTCTGCTTGACACAGCTACAAGTTTTAGTCACATAGTGCTCGATGTCAGATTGCATATATGGCCAGAAGAAGCGGTCACGTACTAGTGATACAGTGCGGTCAGTACCTTGGTGTCCCATATTATTGTGCAACTCTTCCATCACTTTACCTTTGTACTGCTCTGGTAGAACTAACTGCTTGCGGGCTGTAGTGATTCTGTACAGAATGCCATCACTGTCTATTGTCAATTTGTCCCATTCTCTGAATAGGCATTTTGTCTTTGAACTGAATTTCTTTTGCTCTTTAACTGGCGGTTTGGAACCAGACCGTTTGAAATTGAGCACAGGACGGATGACCGGATCAGATTCTTGTGCTTCTCTTATCCCATCTTTTGGGATCGAGCTGGTTGTTGCAGTGGTTGTCTCACCTTCAGCTAATACTGACATCGATGCAGCTGAAAATGACCAAGGTACAACAGCCTCTTTCTGTACCTCAACTGCTTGTATCGCGGCGGCAATGGTGTCTGGTGGAAGCTCCTCAGAACATTCTCTCATCAGTGACTACATCCAGTGGCATCCTTGACAAAGCATCTGCATCGCCGTTCTCTCTGCCTGGCCTGTACTTTATTGTAAAGTGGAAATCAGCCAAGTCTTGCAACCCACCTGGAAGTGGAGCGTTCAGTTTTGCAGTAGACAGAATGTAGCAGAGCGGGTTGTTATCGCTGTATACAGTGAAGGTCGGAGCATGGTGCAAATAATCATGGAACTTATCAGTGATTGCCCATTTTAGAGCTAGAAATTCTAACTTGCTCGAGTGGTAGTGATAGTTCTTCTCAGCTGCTGTTAAGGTTCGAGAGCCATAAGCAATGAATGACCCTAAGCTTCCCCTCTTGCTTTTGATAAAGAACTGCTCCCAAGCCTTGGTGTGACGCATCAGTGTGTACAACAAATGGCTGAGTGAAATCAGGGAAACCTAAAACTGGTGGGTGAAGCAAACACTCAATCAGCTGTTCAAGTGCCTGTTGATGCTGGTCAGTCCACAGGATTGGCTTGTTTGAGGGCACCACATGACTTACTTTCTTTGTTTTTGTTTTCCGTGGGTGGTCAGGTAATTTCTCTGAATCTGCTTTCAGGAGGTCATACAGGCAGCTGGCACTCCTAGAAAAGTCTTTGGTGTACTGTCTGTAGTAAGTGAGTAAACCAAGCATTTTTATGAGCTGGCCTACAGTCTCTGGTCTGATTTCTTTCAATGCTCTTACTGCTTCAAAATTGGCTGGGTCAACTTGGCTGCCCTCTGCAGACACTATTCTGCCCAAATAACGGACCTGGGGTTTAAAGAGATCACACTTACTTGGTTTGAGTTTAATGCCATACTCTCTGAGACGCTGCAAAACTTTTCACACATCATTCACATGGCTGTTGAATGTTTTACTGAAAACTAGCGTGTCGTCCAGATAAGGAATGCAGATGTTATCCCGGAGCCCTTCCAAACACTCCTCCATACACCGCTGAAAAGCTGCAGGAGCGTTCATGAGGCCGAATGGCATACGTATCCACTCATAGAGTCCCCACGGTGTCACAAATGCTGTCAGTGATCTGCTCTCTTCAGAGATGAACCCCTGGTGATACGCTTTCCCCTGATCTAAGAGGGAGAACCAGGAATTACCACCTAAACTGTCCATGATGTCTTGGACCCGAGGGATGGGCTCGCGGTCGGGATGTGTCTTTCTGTTCAGGTCTCTGTAATCTATACACAACCGGAGGGTCCGGTCCTTCTTACGAACGCACACGACAGGTGAAGAATATGAAGAGTTTGACTTCCTAACCCAGCCCTGGACTATGAGGTCATAAATGTAACCCTTCATCTCCTGATACAGTGGCCTGGGCACTGACATGTATGTGCGCTTTACTGGTTCAGAGTCCTTTAGAGATATAGTCATTTTCAATCGTTCAATGCAGCCAATGTCATTGTCTGATCTGGAGAAGGAGTGACACTCTTCTCTAAGCATTTGCCTAACAACCTCTCTCTGTTCTTCGGTTAGGTGAGTTAAATCTACTGGTGGATCCCACTGTTCAGTAGCAGTACATGGGGTTCGAACGCTGGTGTGATTCACTGTGGCTGGGGTGACAGTTTTTTCAAAGACTTGGGCAGGTAACACAGTCATAATGGTTTGTACTGTACCGATTATTGTGCGTCCTAGCAGGGCAATGTCGTGGTCAGTGGGGTTAGAGACATCAAGCAGGGTAACTGGAAAAACACCTTTCCTGACTCTGACTAGTGTGTCAAAGAACTCAAGGTCGTCTGGCCACTGCGGGTTCAGGTCTGGCTGGAAAAGCATTGTCATGTCATCTTTGAAAGGCTGGGAAGTTACACGGCACTCAATCTGAATGCTACTGTGTTTTGGTACAGCAACCTTCTCTTTCTTGGTTTTCACTGCGTATTCATCTGTCTGTTCTGCGCTAACAGCCTGTATAAAAGCTCTCACCTTGTTTATTTTGAGGCTTGGGAAAGCTGTTTTTACTGTACTGTATCGTTTAGTCTTTTCGGTCATTGTCAGGATGTGCTCGATAACATTGAAACCTATGATGGGATGTGATAGGTGACAGCCTTTCATTACCAGCACCGGGATGATCAGTTCCTTTGTTTGGTCAGTTTCAGAGGCTAGCCGAAAAGTTGTTTCAATCCATCCCAGGTACGGCATTTCCATTTGCTGCAGTCAACCTTAGATCTACTATTTCTACCTCAGGATAGCCTCTGTTAAGTCCATTTTCAATCTGATGGGCAAGGCTGGAAAAAATCAGTTTTTCTTTCTGGCCCGGTTCACCTATCTGACCAGAAATTTTAAACTCTTTGCGCCAGTATGAGCTGGGCTGTGCATTGGGTGAGAGCGGCACGCTCCCCTGAAGATTGGCATGGTGTTGGGGCTGACGCAGAGAATCACTGGCTTTGGCTGCAATAATCTGCTCAGTTCCCACCCCTTGTTGTGGGGTTACAGTTCTCAGTTCCTCTATTCTGTGATGTGTTCCGGCTGGTTCAATATCATGGTCAATTTGCCCTGTTTTGTTATCTATCTCTGTCATTTCGTCTCTAAGTAGCAACAATTCCGACATGCCGCCCGCCATCTTCTAACTCTGCGACTTCCTCTCTTTCAAGGAACATCATAATGCGAGTCATTAATGCTATGCGGGATTTGTCTTTAACATCTCTTCTCTGTTCGCCTGATATTTCAAGGAAATCCCATATCTCTAGTAATTTGTCTTTAGTCAGGGTTCGCAATTCTCCTACTACCTCTTCCTGTAGTTCTTCCAAGGCGCTTGTCATGTTGACAGAACAGGAGGAACTTTTACTGTGCAGGAGTTGACTCTGAATTAGATGGTCCTTACTGTCTCTGATGGTCGATCAATGGCCTCAGTTAACACGTACTTAACCACTAACTTCCAACTTCCCTCAAACAGCAACACTTCCCTCACTGCAGCCTGCCTGAGTTGTTATGTGGAGATTTAGCTGGCTCGGAATTCAGCGACCAGGGTGTGGAAACTGGACATCTGAGCAGCTATCTCAGCGGAGCCTCAGAAAATGTTACGCCCCTGAAAACAGGGGAGAAATAATCACGAGAGTGATACAGTGTTGTATTCTCAATTCAACGTTTAGTGTAATCATTTCACAAAAGTAACACATTACAAAACAACAGAAAACCCATTATACAACTAACACAGCAAAATATCTTATTAACAACGTACATGTTCATTCACAATCGACATAAAATGGCAGCTACTCTCAGTACGATGCTATTCTTCACTTCAACCGAGCAGGGCTAATATTACTCTCTTCAAACTTAACTCTAACTTCCTCAAGACGTTACTAAGACACACCTTAAACACTCTTGACATGTTAGCGAATTATAACATTTAAATTACTATTTTTATCATCAATAAAGTACCTGAAAACAGGGGAGAAATAATCACGAGAGTGATACGGTGTTGTATTCTCAATTCAACGTTTAGTGTAATGAGAAAAGACCCCGATTTTCCCCAGGAATATGGGTGGAGACCAGAGCAATTGATCTCAGGCTCATAGATTAAGAGCATTTCGTAGATCACAGATTAACACTTTTAGGCACCACAAAATAAAGTAATCAATATAACATTACTCTCACAATTCATACAGATTTTAACTTTAACACAATATGTTTTAAGATCCTCACATACTATAAACGTACTAATACTTTTTAATGTATAACAGGCTATGAATATTTCCTTTAACCTGTCACGTGTGTGTGTGTGTGTGTGTGTGTGTGTGTGTGTGTGTGTGTGTGTGTGTCAAAGAGTAGAAGTGGGAAACCTGGATGGAGGGCATTGGCGGAAGCTGTAGATCCGCGACTGCATGGGTCTCGGGGGGGTGTTGTGTTGTTGAAAGGTGTGGGAATCTGACTGGAGTTTAAATACAGCACAGCAACACTCTCGACGGATGTACTGCACGGTGCTGTAGTCGTTGTGTCTCAACGTTGTCCTACTAGTTCTTCCCATGGTCTTGCTCCCAGTCTCACCACAGCCCCCACCCATCATGTTGGGAGAGGCAAGGCCATCATAATCATCTGGAAGTGAAATGAACCAGATCCCTGCTGCAAAGTAAACTGTAAAGCTTTCTTTGGTTTCCCTAATCTATCTAGTCCAACAGGGACCCCTGTTTATTACCCATAGAGATTTTGCAATCAAAGAAAGAGAGATTATTGGATATGGCCCTATCTTTCTGACTACTAGTTTTATAGCATATACATAAAGACCATTGTTCTTTGTACTGTGGTCTTGCTTGTCAATACTGTACTGTGGTCATGCTTGTTATATATTTATATATATATTCAATGTAGTATTTGTTTTATAGTACATGATAATGACTAAGAATATATATACCAAGACACAAGGTCATCAGAATTACTGTAACATGCATGACTCCAGATATTAGACAAGACTGCCTTCTACTGGAAAATGGAACAAAAACAGTTATTAAACTAGGAAACTAAGGCTAACAGACGTTCAATACATGTTGATGCATAAATAATATGTCATTTACAGTTTTTTACAATCGCTAGGACCCATTTCTCAATACTTCAGTCATTTTTTCAAAACTCTTCACACAGTGAGCATAACTAACTTTCAGCTTGGCACAGCAGTTAATTTCACGTTCAAAATGCCCTAAAACTACCAAAACACTACATGTCTCATGTGATTCCAAAATACCATAATTTGTATATACACCATCTACCGATACAGATACAGTAGCAATGCTAGTAAACCCTGTCATATGCAATTGGCCACAGGTTCTCATCCACGTCACATCTTATGTCATCTTGGGCAATACACCTAGGAAATAAATTTGTTTCATGCCTGGTCCATCCCTGGCAATCTTCTGCAGATATGTCCAGGCATCCAGCCTGCATTGCGTCCAGGAGGGACAATTGATCATGTTGATGGTGGTCATAAACCTTCCACCTCCATAAGGAAAATAATTCCTCTATGGGGTTGAGGAACGGAGAGTAAGGAAGGAGGAAAAATGACATCATCCTGGGATGGGCTGCAAACCACTCTGTGACTGCAGGAGTGGTGAAACGCCACATTGTCCCATACAATTACAAACGTTTTTGCCTCACTGTGAACCTCTCCTCACCTGGCACAACCCTTCCATAGAGGTCATCCAGTAATGAAATGAGACGCTCGGTGTTGTATGTCCCATTTAGAGGTTTGTGTAACAGCCATCCATCAGAGGATATTGCTGCACACATTGTGATATTGGCACCCCTCTGGCCCGGGACATCCACTGAGGCTCTTTTCCCAATCACATTCCTTCCTCGCCACCATGTTTTGGCCAAGTTGAAACCAGCCTCATCCACAAAGATGAATACGTGGGGTGTTTGTCTGGCTTCAATCTCCATGACTCTCTAAAATAAACCACAAGACAACATAAGAGTTAGGCTACTACGGTAGTTTACATTATACCTTAAAACATGCCATTGTGTGCCTCTGCCCTGTTTGGTTTTGTTCAAAACCAGTTCTATATTTTATAGTCATCTTACCAAGACTAATTCGTTCCTGAGTTGCTTGACTCGTTCAGAGTTCCTCTCAAAGGGGACAGTGCGCAACTGCTTCATCCTGACTTGATGTTGTTTCAGGACTCTAGAAATAGTTGTCATTCTTACATTGTCTGCCAACACTCTGTCCCGAATCTCTGTGAGTTTTTTGCCATTGTTTCTGATGACCATATCAACGATTGCAGTTTCCTGCACAGCAGTGAAAATCCTACCTCTCCCGCCTGTAGGAGGTAACCATTGGGTCCTAAGCAGAAATACAAAAACAATTACACACAAGTAGGTTTGGAGGCTTTGCTCAATATACTTCTGTAATGTGCAGTTCAGTCAGATGCCCTTGCAGAATGCACATCTTACCTGTTGTTTTGCCGGAAATTTATCCGAATAGATGCCACTGTTTAGTGTTGCAGATTTGGCTGCACTCTCAGACCAGCCTCTCTCATTGATAGAGCATGATCAATTATAGTAGCCCTAATCTCATCTGAGACTACAGCTCTTGATCTTCCTCTCGGTCTTCTTCCACCACGCATATGTACACCTCTCCCTCTCCCAGCCACTCTTCTTCCTCTGTCAGCCACTTCTCTATCTCTGGCTGGGTCCATGTTTACATTACAGTACAGCATTATTCCTAAAATGTCCCCTTTTGTATAGATGGTAATGAAATTGAAAGACTAACACCTGGGTGGGTGTTCATCTACAATGGGAATCAGCTGTGGTTGGTCTAATTGTTTTGATAGCATTTCATTTTTTAGGTGTGGAAAATATTTCAATTCGCTATTACTGTAGAAATGTAGCAAATGTATGTCTTATTCAATTTTGTGTAATTTTAGGTTTTGATTTTAAGTTTAATATGTGGAAGGACCACCAAAGGGCATGCTGGGCTCATGGATAGTAGCCCAACAAGGCATGGTAGACAAGGTAACCAGAGGCAATTAAGCACAGCTGACGGTACTAATGACATACTCTCCTTCCCCTATAAGAGAGAGATTGGAACCAGCAGAGAGGGGGAAAACTATCTCTGGAAGATGGCCACCGAGAGAGAGGAGCTATCCAGGAAGAACCACTAAGACGGTGACAATCCCGTGACTTTTTGTTGTAGTTTAAAGATAATCCTATTATGTTCTTGTTTCATCTGGAGAAGAAGATGTATGTTTTTCCTTGGAAGATTTTCATTGATTATGTTGGAGTGTTTGTGTTGACCCAATGCCCTCAATAGAGAACTGTGTTCAATCAAGAAAACTTACTCCTGACTCGTTTATTCCACCTTCCCGCTTTAGAGTGACGCCCAATTACTTGGTCCGCTCACAAATAGTTTTGAAAAGTGTATGTAAACATGTGCAAATTGGCCTGTAGGTACATAGAGTTTTGGTGGTGGTTGTGAGAAAAGAGTTTATGAAGATTGAAAGATGTAGTCATTGAATGCATTTTGTGCCAAAACAATGAAAAATGATCCATAGTTTATCCCACATAGACTGCTGTTATGCTCACTGTGTGAAGAGTTTTGAAAAAGTGACCTAAGTATTGAGAAATGGGTCCGAGCGATTGTAAAAAACTAAGTTTGTGATGAAATGTGAATTGAAACTGTAAATAGTTACAAAAAAATAACAATACAAATTGATTGCTACTGTAAATAGTAAAAAGAGTAATTGAATGAAGACATAATAAAATATTTAATGAGGAAAAATTATAGAGAAATATTTAACATACAAAACTCATGTTAAACAACATCTGGTGTGTGTGTGTGTGTGTGTGCATGCGTATATGTGTGTGTGCGCGCCCGTGTGTTTGTGTGTGAGCTGAAGTCATCCTCTGAAAAGCTGGTTAGGTTCACACCATCAAATCATCTTCGTATATGCAGCAGAAAAGTCGACGGAAGAATCTCATGACTCTGCTTTTCTTTGGTTTAATGACCACAAAATCTTCTGGAAATGAGAAGAAGATCAATCACAAAAAAAAATAGCTTAAATTAGTTATAAAACTTGTGTTAAAATAAAACAATAACTAATACCTTATATTACAGAGGGAAATTAAAACCTGTCAAAGTGATCCGTGTTAATGTAACTCACCTGACTGGAGGTCAACTGGTTCATCCGTAACCTTAAGGTGGACTGGATTAGTGGCCAGGGGTGTTGTGATGTTGTCCACCTTAGCTGGGGCATCAACCAGGGGTGTTGTGATGTTGACCACCTTAACTGGGGCATCAACCAGGGGTGTTGTGATGTTGTCCACCTCTTAGCTGGGGCATCAACCAGGGGTGTTGTGATGTTGTCCACCTTAACTGGGGCATCAACCAGGGGTGTTGTGATGTTGTCCACCTTAGCTGGGGCATTAACCAGGGGATGTTGTGATGTTATCCTCCTCTTAGCTGGGGCATCAACCAGGGGTGTTGTGATGTTATCCACCTCTTAGCTGGGGCATCAACCAGGGGTGTTGTGATGTTGTCTACCTTAACTGGGGCATCAACCAGGGGTGTTGTGATGTTGTCCACCTTAACTGGGGAATCAACCAGGGGTGTTGTGATGTTGTCCACCTTAACTGGGGCATCAACCAGGGTTGTTGTTGTGTTGTCCAGCACTTTGTCATGGATAGTGGTCAAGGGCTTTTTGATGTCTGGAAGTGACAGGGGTTGAAGCAACTCCAACACCTTGACAGGGTTAGGGACAAATTTGTCGGCGATTGCCAGGTTCATGTCCACAGACTGAAAGCAAAAATATGAAATATTTAATATAGATATTATTTAACATAACATTTGCAACATTGCAGATGTTCTATTTATTTTATTTTTTTTTACAATTGACCAATATTGACAACAATACATTTTTGGATCAGAGACAACTTAAAGAGTGGACTTTAATAAGATAAACACTTAAAACCATCGCTTACTCCATTGCTCCCTGAATCTTCAGCCTCGTCGACGTCTGCTGCTGAGAGGAACATCTTGGGTTACAATTTCTTTGCAAACAAGGTGGCCACCACTAAACATCTCTCCTCATCACATGTGAAGGCTTCAATCCCCAGGCACTGGGATGATGGGCACCTCTTCATGTACTCCCAGTTGAAGGTGTAAGCCCAGTACTGCTTACTGTCAGAGTCGGTACACTTCTCCAGCTCCTCATTAACGATGTTGCGGAATCTGGCAGTGATGCTTTGAAACAGCGTGCAGATATGATCGGCAATAGTGAGGAACTCTGACTCAAGGTCGTCTGATGTAGGAGGGTGCCTCTCCAAGAATAGCAGGACCATTTGTTTCAGGATGATTTTCGTGCCAAAGCCCTGCATGGCATTAGCGGCGAAGCTTGGCGATGCGGTGCAGGATGTCAGGGCAAAGCCTGAGGGTGGAATGCAGGGTGCTGGGGAAAATCCTGGGGGTGGAATGCAGGGTGCCGGGGCAAAGCCTGTTGGTGGCGGACAAAGTGAAGATCAGTCTTACATAACTTTAAGGCTTTATTGTTGGGTTTTTTACATACATGTTTGGTGATTGACTAGGAGATCGACCAGTCGACTGCGATTGGCCAGTTGGTGACCACTGCTTTAGTGTGTGTACTTTACTGGATTTATACTTGGGATATCGCTTTTCAACAGGAAAAGTTCAACAATCTCTGGAGGACGTCTTTAACTTAATTACCAAACTGTCTAGTTATAAAACCTGAGCCAGTAAGTTACATTACAGTGAAAAATGATCACCTGTCAAAGTGATTGTGACAGTGTAACTCACCTGACTGAAGGACAAGTGTTTCATCCAAAACCTCAAGGTTGACTGGATTAGTGGTCATAGGTGTTGTGATGTCTACCACTTTGACAGGGTTAGGGGTCTCTGGGATTGCCCGGATCAAGTCCACAGACTGAAAGCAACAAGGACACAATATTTAACAGAACATTTGTTAGATTTCATATCTCCTCTTTACCAACATTTAGTTGTATTTTTATCAGAGAATATTGAATGAGTGGACTTTCATAAGGATAAACACTTGTGATCGTTGCTTACCCCACTGCTCCCTACTTCATCCACATTAAAGTCTTCCACTGAGAGGAGCATCTCTAGCTGGAGATTGTTCAGCAATATTCTGCCGATTTATGTTGGCCACCACTAAAAATCTCTCCTCATCAAATGAGAAGGCTTCAATCCCCTGGGGTGATGGGTACATCTTCATGTACTCACAGTAGAAAGTGTCAGCCCAGATGCTCTTACTATAAGAGTCGATACACTTCTCCAGCTCCTTGTTGACGATGTTGTTGGATCTGGCAGTGATGCTCTGAATTAGAGTGCAGATATGATCCGCGATAGTGAGTGGTGGGTGGCAAGATGCCGGGGGAAAGCCTGGTGGTGGGGGGCAGGATGCCTGGGCAAAGCCTGGTGGTGGCTGGCAGGATGCCTGGGTAAAGCCTGGTGGTGGGGGGCAAGATAGAGGGGCAAGGCCTGGTGTTGGGGGGCATGATGCCTGGGAAAATCCTGGTGGTGGGGGGCAGGATAGAGGGGCAAAGCCTGGTGGAGGGGGGAAGGATAGAAGGGCAAAGCCTGGTGGTGGGGGGCATGATAGAGGGGCAAAGAATGGTGGTGGGGGGCATGATAGAGAGGCAAAGCCTGGTAGTGGGGGGCATGATAGAGAGGCAAAGCCTGGTGGTGGGGGACATGATGCCGGGGAAAAGCCTGCTGGGAGTGGGCATGATGCCGGGGCAAAGACTGGTGGTAGGGTGCAGGATGCTGGGGCAAAGCCCGGTGGTGGGATGCAGGATGCAGTGGCAAAGCCTGGGGGTAATATGCATGGTGCCGGGGCAAAGCCTGCAGGTGGAATACAGGGTGCTGAGTGTTTTACCACAACATTCCCTTGAAATTAGAAGGAGAAAATCTATCTCATACAAACACAACTTATTGCAAAACTGTCTAGTTTCAAAACATTAGCTAATAAGTTATATTACAGTAAGACATGGACAGCTGTCAAAGTGATCCGTGTCAATTTAACACCTGACTGGAGGTCAACTGGAGTCGTGGTCATGGTTGTTGTGATGTTGTCCACTTTGATGGGGTTAGTGATTAGGGGTGCTGTGACAGACTGAAAGCAACAAGGACATCCTATTTAACGTAATATTTGCGACATTGCAAATCTTCTTTTTACCAACAACAACAAAAATGCTTTGTATGAGTGGACTTTCATAAAGATAAACACTTGTAATCATTGCTCACCTCACTGCTCCCTGAAGCTGGTGTCCCTTCATCCACGTCCTTCAGCTTTACCAGCTCCTCGACCACATGGTGAACCATGTGCCTCGTTAGCATGGTGTCCCTGGCAGATGTTGCAAACTTTAGTACCAGCTCTGTGCCAGTATAGTGGTGAAGATGAGTATGGATGTTTGTCACCATCTCAATGATCTGCCAATGTGCCAGTTGGCCTTGCCCCCTTTCTTTGTGACTTTGACCCCACACAGTGACAGCTGGTGGATTATGTTGTTTATGAGGGGCCAGTAATGAAGGTTGATGTCTTCCTCTAGGTGGCCTTCGAAGACTACATAAACTATCATACCAATGATGTTCCTCAGGAGCTCCGAGGAGATTACCAGCTGGTCAGGGCACTTTGGACGAACCTCGCTCGCCTTGGGCTCTGATAGCCAGCTGCGGATAGAGCTTAATGGAATGTAGTCAGCAGGAGCTTCAAACAGCCTCTGTACTTTGGTGCTCACAGCTTCAATGATGGTGCTGATCAAGGTGGAACTTTGGGTGAAAAGAGCTCTCCTAAGGTCCTCAGGGCTGTTTAGGCACTGGATCTTACGGTTGAGTGAGTGGACCATCCTGACACCAGTGGAACGGGAGTAGTAGACTTGAGCGACAGGAGGAGCCTTCAGAACTCTAGAGAGGTTCTCCACTACTGCCAGCACTATGGTGACACTCATGTCGCTCAGCACCATGGAGGACCGGTCACAGGGGCTTTCCATCTGGCAGGACCAGAGGGCCTGGAGCAGCCTGGACACGATGTCCACCACCACCTTAGAGGGACAGCACAGCTCGGAGTACGGCTGGAAGGCCAGGCTCTGGGAAATGCTCTTTGGAGCTCTTACAACTTCATCGCAGACCTCAGGGTTTCTAAAATATACAAGCCAGATAGAGACAAGAGGAAACACTTTTATGCAGATTGAAACGCATCCTCTGTAAGGAATGTGCTACATACAGTAAATGAAGTTTGATTGATATCGGCCCCTGCACTCGTCATTTCATTTAGCATCAGTAGATGGATAGAATAATACATAGACCAAATAACTGTAACATAAAGAGTGAATGTGACTCACAGGTAGGAGAGATCAGCAGTAAAGTCAAGTGAGTTAATGGCCTGACTAAGGTCGGTGGCCAACTCAGTAAAAGCCTCATGTTCAACGTCCCTCATTCTGAGTTGAGTGTTCACCTCCCAAGTCTGTCACAGGAAACAGGGGGTGCCATTAATGCCCATAGCAGTGAGGGTAAAATATTGATATCAACATACCATGAGCCAATGCAAAATAAGGACATTGTTTATTAGAAAGGATAACTCACTAACTGTATATTATCTCCACTTAACTTATACTGTAGACATCTTTCTAATCTCTTACCAGGTGACTTATGTCATTCCCTTCCTCTGCTTCCTTTCTGAACCTTAAAATCAAATACAGAGCAACTGAACATTCCTGCCTTTTTTTATCCTTCCTCTACTTTCACATTGATTTCCCATTGAGCCTATGACAGTGATTCAGTGGCATAGCCAGACATTTGTTGATGGGTGGGCCTGCAGACATTTGGGTGGACCAGAAACTTCCTGCTATTGTACACATTTTGCCATGAGGCTGAGAGAAAATGCATTTTTAATGCTAACTGAAGTTACAATATAGATATGTTGACTGATAAAGGCACTGAATTATGAGCTGAATTTTTTGCTAAATGAACAAATGAAATAGGCTGTGGCATGGTGCATATAGACATAGAAGCACAGTGAAATATGCCTCAATGCAGTCATATTTGTGGCTTATTGGGAGTGTGGCTTTCAGTTAGTTATTTTTGGCAACCCATCCCGGGAGAGTGAATGTCATTCCAGAACATCTGTTCTGTTCAAATTTGTGCACTGATTGCTATGAATTCTATCTGATGGTGTTCAGGTAAAAAGAAAATCATGTCCCATTCAGAACACAAGCAATTCAAAAGATACAGTGCCTTGCGAAAGTATTCGGCCCCCTTGAACTTTGCGACCTTTTGCCACATTTCAGGCTTCAAACATAAAGATATAAAACTGTATTTTTTTGTGAAGAATCAACAACAAGTGGGACACAATCATGAAGTGGAACGACATTTATTGGATATTTCAAACTTTTTTAACAAATCAAAAACTGAAAAATTGGGCGTGCAAAATTATTCAGCCCCTTTACTTTCAGTGCAGCAAACTCTCTCCAGAAGTTCAGTGAGGATCTCTGAATGATCCAATGTTGACCTAAATGACTAATGATGATAAATACAATCCACCTGTGTGTAATCAAGTCTCCGTATAAATGCACCTGCACTGTGATAGTCTCAGAGGTCCGTTAAAAGCGCAGAGAGCATCATGAAGAACAAGGAACACACCAGGCAGGTCCGAGATACTGTTGTGAAGAAGTTTAAAGCCGGATTTGGATACAAAAATATTTCCCAAGCTTTAAACATCCCAAGGAGCACTGTGCAAGCGATAATATTGAAATGGAAGGAGTATCAGACCACTGCAAATCTACCAAGACCTGGCCGTCCCTCTAAACTTTCAGCTCATACAAGGAGAAGACTGATCAGAGATGCAGCCAAGAGGCCCATGATCACTCTGGATGAACTGCAGAGATCTACAGCTGAGGTGGGAGACTCTGTCCATAGGACAACAATCAGTCGTATATTGCACAAATCTGGCCTTTATGGAAGAGTGGCAAGAAGAAAGCCATTTCTTAAAGATATCCATAAAAAGTGTCGTTTAAAGTTTGCCACAAGCCACCTGGGAGACACACCAAACATGTGGAAGAAGGTGCTCTGGTCAGATGAAACCAAAATTGAACTTTTTGGCAACAATGCAAAACGTTATGTTTGGCGTAAAAGCAACACAGCTGAACACACCATCCCCACTGTCAAACATGGTGGTGGCAGCATCATGGTTTGGGCCTGCTTTTCTTCAGCAGGGACAAGGAAGATGGTTAAAATTGATGGGAAGATGGATGGAGCCAAACACAGGACCATTCTGGAAGAAAACCTGATGGAGTCTGCAAAAGACCTGAGACTGGGACGGAGATTTGTCTTCCAACAAGACAATGATCCAAAACATAAAGCAAAATCTACAATGGAATGGTTCAAAAATAAACATATCCAGGTGTTAGAATGGCCAAGTCAAAGTCCAGACCTGAATCCAATCGAGAATCTGTGGAAAGAACTGAAAACTGCTGTTCACAAATGCTCTCCATCCAACCTCACTGAGCTCGAGGTGTTTTGCAAGGAGGAATGGGAAAAAATGTCAGTCTCTCGATGTGCAAAACTGATAGAGACATACCCCAAGCGACTTACAGCTGTGATCGCAGCAAAAGGTGGCGCTACAAAGTATTAACTTAAGGGGGCTGAATAATTTTGCACGCCCAATTTTTCAGTTTTTGATTTGTTAAAAAAGTTTGAAATATCCAATAAATGTCGTTCCACCATACAGTTTTATATCTTTATGTTTGAAGCCTGAAATGTGGCAAAAGGTCGCAAAGTTCAAGGGGGCCGAATACTTTCGCAAGGCACTGTACCTCCCTACTCTTCTACATTTGCACACACTGTACATAGATTTTTTCTATTGTGTTATTGACTGTACGTCTGTTTATGTGTAACTCTGTGTTGTTGTTTTTGTCGCACTGCTTTGCTTTTTTTTATCTTGGCGAAGGTCACAGTTGTAAATGAAAACTTGTTCTCAATTGACCTACCTGGTTAAATAAAGGTGAAATAAATAAATACAAAAATTGTCATGTTTAACCCTTTTCAGCAAAGGATCTGCATCCAACAAGTTGTACTTCCATTTCACTCCAAGTTATACACTCTGTTGATATAAAGAATTTATAATAATTTACCATTTCTCACAGTTATTTATCCTGGGAAAAGGGAGTGATTTTGGGTGCTAGATCTCATCAAATCTCTGTAACTGAGTTCATTCTATTCAACCTTAGTGAGTATATAATGCGAACATCTAGCAACCCATAGGTTAGCAACACACATTTTAGGTAATTAGCAACTTTTTAACTAATTACAAATGTTTCGCAACTTTGCAACTACTTAGCATGTTATCTAACCCTTCCCCTAATCCTAACACTTTACCTAACTATTAAACTTAACCCTAACCCCTAGTTTAGCTTGGGTATATGGGAGGGCCACTTTTTTTTAAAAGTAGGGTTTTAGGTTAAATATATTTTGCTGAAGGGAGGGCCATCCATTTTCATTTCAGAAAGGTTCGATTTCCTCCATGTAAGTCTTACCATAAATAACGTTCACTCCCTACAACATTCACATTTACTCCACTGTAACATACACTTTCGATATGGTGTAAGTGTTTTCTGAAATGAAGATGATTTAATTTTACCTGCTCATTGTAGTAGTTCTTGTCCCAGCACCGCTCTACAGTCTGCCGGTATTCAGCACTCGGACTGAACATCTTGAGAACAGAAAAACATACCAGGACTTTCTACAAGGACATAATTGAACTATTAAAACTCAAATAAGATATATCATAGGATTTACCTGTGCAGATGTAGAAAGGGCACGCGGGATTTTATTGCTAAAATCCATGAATTATTTGAGGAAATGATAGATGGACTTTTGTCAATAACTCAAAATAAAGATGAGTAATCGTAGCTAATTCGCAAATGTGTTCGTGCTTGGGTTGGCGCAAACTAATGTTTTTAGCTAATGGTCACACTGCGTGTGATAGGTGATGCGCTGCGCTCTCGTTCCTCACTCGTAAAAGCTCATGCAAAAATGCATGATGTCGATGATCAAATAACGAAAACATCAACATAGGAATAATTGTCAGCAAAATGATTTGTTTGATTTGATTGACTCCTGCGTAATTAAAAATACAAACATGTATTTATTACCAAAATATCAATGACAATGGCAATGGTTAGCCTATAAATATAGTCTACATTTATTTACACTTGCAAATAGCCTACATCTATAATCTATTTTGAAATAACAATAATGTATATGATTGTTACAGTAATTTAATACACTGATGCACCGAACCACAACAGTGTTTTGTGAAATAGGTCTACATGTATTTCAGGAGAATGTTGGCAATTATATTTTAGCAGATTTTCGACTATGGCTCAAAATCTGTGTATTGGGCTCAAGTGACACAAGGGACATTTTCGTTTATTATATCCCCTTCAAAGTAGAAACATATCAAAGGAATTTCTGTAGCAAACTGGGGCCATTTTCTCAGCTGAGATGCTTCAGCTCTTCTTGACAGGTGATTTAACAGTCCTATTGTGAAGACATAGATGACCATAGAGCACTGATATATGCTACATAGCTGTAGAGAACAGTCTTTAGCATACACCAGAGAGGCTAGGAGTTATTGTGGAGGACAGAGCAGCATATGTTATAAAGCTGAGCCAGAAGGCTGCTTTGTGACCTTTTTATACCTCACAAGGAGAAAGGAACTGGCCAGACATCAACAGAAGTGCATTGTAAACTTGAAACCCACCTCAGTGCAAGCCATGCACAGTGTGTGTGTGTGTGTGTGTGTGTGTGTGTGTGCGCGCGTGCGTATTTGGAGTGAGAGCAATGGAGGCCACGTTTGGAAACAACAGCAGCATAAACTTGTTGGAGACATGCCTGAAAGAGCAGAAGAGGTAATTGATCTTTTTTCACCGGTTTAGAAATGCACGTGTCTCATTTCTCCACTACGACTCATATAGTTGTATTACTTCAAGGCCATAATTGGTCAATTTTTGAGGAGGAGCTATCCCCAAATGTGGTTACTTTTCCTACGGTATGTGATTTTCAGGTCCAGACACTTCACCTTCTATATGCCGGCTACCATTGTATAAGTAACTGGTGGAATTACAGTGGACCACTAGATTACTCTACTTTATTTAGCAAAGTAATCAAGCTCAGTCAGGTTCGGTAACATTCAGTCCAAGTGAAGATAGGTAACGTTACCAAGTATGTTCATTTCACTGATATTATCTATCACCTGTTATCAACATTACACCGTTTACAGTAATATCCCACACGTTGTGTCACACAGTTCATATTCAATAGGGCTATTATTAACAACTGTGGCGGTCTTTGAAAATGAGGGACATTGACCCTCTCTTTTGTCACATAAACCATCTACAGTGTTTGCCATTGAGCGTGGTCGCAGTTAACTCCGTGAGTGGCCTCACCGTGAGAGGAGCACGGTCATGGGAGGCTTGGAGTAAACTATTGTTTTGGTTGTCCCACCCCATGTCAGGCAGTTGACCTATATTGCACCACCCAAGTGCTGTTTCCACATGCACATCTGTCCCCAATCCGCAGCCAACCATCCACAACCGCCTGCCCCACTCGGTATTCACAGACAATGAGTGGCTTTTCTGCTTTACACCATTTTACTACAGCAGATTTATTTTGAGACCGCCCTGAAGAAGGACACATTTGTGAAACATGTATTTATTAGGTTGATTAGCAAACTGTCTTCCCTCAAGTGGGTGAATTGGTTGGTCTGAGTAAGGAATTGAAGATCACTGTCATTATTAGGAGAGAGTCTAAGTGATGGTCAATGCACACAACATTCTGTAGTTTATATCATATATAGGTAGACTAGTGGTTAGAGCGTTGGGATAGTAACTAGAAGGTTGCTGGATTAAATCCCCGAGCCTACAAGTTAAAAATCTGTCTTTCTGCCCCTGAACCAGGCAGTTAACACACTGTTCCCTGGTAGGCCGTCATTGTAGATAAGAATTTGTTGTTAACTGACTTGTCTAGTTAAATAAACAAAGTATTGTATAACAGCTGATGAAACTAACACAGTAAAAGCGTAAAACGTGTTTTGATCAGTGTTATTTCCTGACAGGACCTTCTAATTAGCAGGTTTGCTAAGTTTCGACTTTCCATGGTGACATGGAAATAACAAAGAGAGGTCCAAATATCTCTGCCAATAACAGTAAGTTTTCAGTTTTTCCCTCCCAACTCAGACCACTCTCAGACAGTCCTACCAAAATTATTGTTTGATAAGTCGTTTTTGCTAAAAAGCTATTTTTTGGCCATTTTAATGGAAAGCTATTACAGTAAGGTAATTAATTGTAAAATTATTTGATATTGATATAATTAAATGGCTAAATTAGGCTTTTAAAGTAAGTGTTGCTGCTTAAACTTTGGACAAGGTGGTGATGCATTTTCAGTGCCAACCACAAGTGGGCGCTATATGACTACTGTGGTTCCTTTTTGAAGTACGAGAAACTGAGCTGGAATGGATTTGCTTTTCCATCACATCCCACAGACAATTCTCTCTGGTAGAATCGAATGTTTTTACAGTTGTGTGCTAGTTATATTCCAATATTTGTTGTGCCATTTCTTTGAGTAAAATGACGTTCAATTACGTACGTCAGTGTTGTTGGAACAGATCTGCATTTCAGGTGCTTACCCCGTCTGACCAGCGATAATTAGTAAGATATGCTCATAGTGCATATTGTTCTAGTCATTCTTTGCCATTCTTTGACGGTGTATTGTCCTCTGCATAGAGCTAGTAGATCTGCGCCGTAAAAAACTGGTGCGGTGGCCAGGTCAAGCTCTTCTGTGGTTCTCTCTGGAGTGTAGTTTAATGCATGTTTGGAACTGTTTTATACAGCACACAGTCTGTTTCAACACATGGGAGAAACCCTGGCCTACACATGAGTATAGTTTAACAGTATCCACAGTAAACACCAGTCAGTAAATCAGCTCACAGCACAGGCAGAATCGATCCATGACTTACGTGTGTGTGTGTCTGTGTGGGTTTGTGTGCATGCTTTCATGTTTTTGTGTGTGTGTGTGTGTGTGTGTGTGTGTGTGTGCACAAGCACACAAGCAAAACAGGATGTAGAAACATGTGCCACTATTTGAATCATAGAATTGCTATGGGGTCTTCCGAGTGGCGCAGCTGTCTAAGGCACTGCATCTCAGTGCTCGAGGTGTCACTACAGACACCCTGGTTCGAATCCAGGCTGTATCACATCAGACCGTGATTGAGATTACCATAGAGCGGCGCAGAATTGGCCAAGCGTGGTCCAGGGTAGGCCGTCATTGTAAATATGATAATAAATTAGTAGAACATTCTAATTGACTTGTAAGCCAACTGGCTGGTGGTGAATTTTGATCTATTTCTGACTGAAATATTAAAACGTTATGGAGTTTAGAATCGTCAATCAAACTATTTATATGACCTAAACTCCACTCATCCTGCCCATTAATACACAGTCTCAACCTATCTCCCTATACATAATGTATAGGTTAGATAGCGTAAACAGGTCCGCCCTACAGTTTCGAACAGGGAGTAATAGTAATTAAAGTGTATGCGTTTCGTGCAAGCGAGGCAAAATCGTTTTGACTAACCAACCTGCCTCCCTTCCGCCCCTCGACCCTACACACTTTCCATCGCTTGCCTGCAAAGTAAACACAGCAAGCCATAGGAATGTTATCCCAAACCTACTAATTTGCCTTGATTACATTAATATTTTTCAGCTGGAATTGCCCTTTTCCCCTTCCTATTGCTCTTGTTTATTTTTTTCCCTTGCTCCTCTCCTTCTCCCCCCATGCATTGCTTTCTCTATTAGTGTACGATTAAGGATGATTAGCTGGCAGACAGATGCCCTGTAGTTCCGGTGGCGAGGGGAGGGTTGCGAGCAGGAGGGAGGAGGTTTGTGGGGGTGGATGCCGATGGGTTTGTAGTAGAGGGGTTGAGGGCAGATTTTCAGTGATTGAGTGTTCTTGTCTCAGCTTGGTCTTCTTCCTGGGTCATTTGTTCTCACCAGGATGTACTTTCTGCCTCTCTCTATCTATCTCTCTCTCTCTCTCTCTCTCTCTCTCACCCCCACCCTCTATCTACCCCACTCTCTCTCTCTCTCTCTCTCTCTCTCTCTCTCTCTCTCTCTCTCTCTCACCCCCACCCTCTATCTACCCCCCTCTCTCTATTTTTCTTGCTCTATCTACCCCTCTCTCTCTCTCTCTCTCTCTCACCCCCACCCCCTCTCTATCCCCCTCTATCTACCCCCCTCTCTTTTTCTTGCGCTATCTACCCTTCTCTCTCTCTCTCTCACCCCCACCCCCTCTCTATCCCCCTCTATCTACCCCCCTCTCTCTCTTTTTCTTGCTCTCTCCATTTCTCTATCCCCCCTCTCCACCCCTCTCTCTTTCTCTCTCCATCTCTCTATCCCTCCTCTCTCCATCCCCTCTCTCTCTCTCTCTCTCTCATGTTTCCGTACATCTTTGTTGTTTTTGCTTTACATCTGTTGAAGTGTCTGTGTTGGGTGTCCATAATGGGGTACGATGGAAGCATCTCAGCTTGGCTCTAGGACATAGCAGGACATTCATTCCTGTCTTTGGATCATAACCCATAAGGCTTATGTTGGGAATCCATCCAGTGAAAGCACTTACTTCCACTTACTTTCCGAAAGCAGTGAGGTGTTACTACACAGAAACAGCATTGCAGAGCAGTAAAGAAATCACAGCCTGACATCTCGGATGTTAGGTTTACATGCGTCATGATTTTGTGAGGCAGTGAATCCCATAAACCTTATTGCTATTTATGTGCAATAAAAAGCTCCTCAGCCAGGCCGAGCTGGGCCAAAGGAACATATGAACAGGTGTTTGTCTGTTTCTTGAATCTGTTGCAGCTGTGACATGGCAAATGTACACACCTTTTTTTCTCCATTGTTACTTAGGGCTTGGTCGTAATACCATACTGTGCTATGTAGCATACATCACAGAAAACATGTGGCGTTCCTAACCTTGGACTTTCGATTAGGAACAACAGACCTATTTGTCCGGTGATTGTGTGTTCAGATACTAGAAAACCAGACAGATTGTGACAGTCAATGATTCTTGCAAGCCTTCTTTTTTTTATCCCTCTGTGAAATTGATTATGTGCAATACAGTGCCACTCAAATAATCATATTGTAATGAAGAACAAAAACAATCTAAAAGGTCATTCTATGTATTCTCTACCACCTGCATGTACTGCCTATTTGATGTCTTAGAAACAACTCCTGTAAGTTTCTTGGTACACTTGTGGAGAGTGTCGTCTTTTACATAGGCCTTGGCTTAAGAGCTCCTTTGTCTTTGATGAAGTGGGTCATGCTCACGGGGGAAAGGAGGGACCACCAGAAGAACGAGGAGAGCAAGGAGATGAAGTGTGTGGTTATTCTGTCAGGGCTGAGCAGCACGAGGCACCATGCCAACGGAAATTCTCCCTCGCTCGCTCTCTTTGTAACACACACGCATGGATGTGTGCTTTCTCTCTCTCACGCACGCACATACACACATTTTCCCCATGCGTGAGACAGTTTGTGCCTGGGTTTGTCCACAGAAATGATTTATTAAATAAACAGAATTATTCGCCTCGTAGACAAGCCTAAATATCAGTGTGGTAACCCTTCAAAGCTAACAATTTTCAACAATGGGCCTAATAACTTGGCCAGACCTTGCTGTATTATTGTCTAGAGAAGCAATTCATTAAACTAAAAAAAAAAAGAAAAAAAGAAAACAAACTTCATGATAGCATCATAATCTATTGCGGTAACATTATAACTTTCCCATTGCAACCTGTGTAAACACTCCAGAATTATTATGCCTGTGTTTATAAAACATCATTATGTGTGAGACATAATGATTTTCTGTGTTTCTCCAGAACACACAACTGCGGTGGTCAGTGGTCACAAGGGAAGGGTGTACAGACACACATTGGCACCATGAAAAAAGAGTTTCCTGGAAAAAGAGTGAGCAACTGAAGCCATCTATGGAATGACAAAATATGTCTACGTATTTCACATCCCTGTATACAGTACAGTATAGTCAATACATTCCACGTTAATGGAATTACACTTTAAAATGTATGCCAAACCAAATCCATTGCTTTCAAAGTTTACACAGTAAATACAATTAAAAGCATTTTCTTGGAAAAACTGAGCAGAGCAGTTTTGTAACACAATTAGGTTAAAATATCCCTCCATTTTATTCTGTTACCAAACTTTGTATCTGCACAGTTCTTCCTTTAAACGGGATATTATAACAATTGAAAGTAGTCTTTGTGCATAGAGTTCTGTAGTTTGGTCAACTATGATATCAAAGGTTTTTGTTTGGGGAAAATTTTTTATTCTCTAATACAGTTACCATGGAATTCCCCAGTGTTAAAGTAACTGTCCAGTTCTGTTAACTCATACCTAAATAATGTTGTTGACTCATCCTGTACTCGTATTTGTGGCCAAAGCATAAATTGGAGAGAAAAAAAACACTTAAAAACCCCACCTCAAACAGACCGTTTAAAAAATGCTTGCTATTTCCTCATAGAGGATGATGTCATCCTCCTGAGGAGGATGAGCTGGCCAATCAGCGGTCTACTCACATGAATATATATACACCCACACCATTCTGTTGTTGGGGTACACACACACCATTCCAACACAACACAGAAAATCTACTTTTTAACACACTTAATTACACTTTTTGTTTTTACTATTTTACTCATATTGCAATTAATTATTGGTCATATTTAATAGAAATCTGTAAACACATTAAAGTTACTTTAAGAGTACAGTACATAGCAGAATTGCACTATATGGAACCCCTTTCTATCCCACTTATGTCTCTCTAGCCCTAGGCATATTCAACCTGGTCTCAGAGCATTTCATATCATTCAGTACGTAAATCTGGGACACTCCATACATTATGTTACGATTCGTATGGTATGTATTCTTTTGTGCATGTCCATCAGGCATTTCATTACAAATTAGTCCATCAGCCATTTCATTACAAATTACTATTTGTATTAAATGTTACAATTTGCAAAATGTACAATATGTTACGCATTCTAGCTAGGTGGCTAACGTTAGCTAGCTAGTTAATGTTAGCTAGGCTTGGGGTTAGGGTTTAGGGTTAAGGTTAGGGTTCAGTTTAGGGGAAGGGTTAGCTAACATGCTAAGTAGTTGCAAAATAGCTTTTAAAAAAAGGAGACGTATTTGAAAAGTTGCCTTTGATGAGACTCAAATTCACACCCTTCGGGTTGCTAGACATTCACTTTATATATTCACCCAACCACCCTACTTTCATTTTTGACTTAAATAACCATCTGTCTTATGTAACCATACCAAACGTAACATATCATACATACTAAGTTCAGTGTCACGGATTTACATTTACTATGTTACATCTAGTCTATGAGATCAGGCTGTACTGTGTCAGATACAAGACTGCATGAGGCATGGGGCTGGTTTGGTCCATGTGTGTTTATGTAGTCTGCGTGTGCTCTGCGTGTGGAGGTGCATTCACAGCAAGCCTATGGGGGATTTGCCCATTGAGCCAAATCGTGGCGCACTTATCTCTTCCAGCTCTTTATCTCCACGACCCCTAATTGCTGACTTCCAATCACACTGTTTATCCTCTGATAGAGGGAGGATTTTTTTCCCTTCCACATCCAGTTTGTTCACTCAGACTTCCCTTCCTAACCTCCACCCACCCTCTGCCCTCACTGGCTACCTAGACCTGAGGGGAAATGAAACCATTGACTTCTTTAGAATAGATGGTTACAATAAGAGGAGGAACTACTTATGTAGATCAAGAGGATGCCAGTGTTTGATGAGAAAAGAAGATGTATCTCTGATGGTATGCGTGTGTTTACTCCCCGAAATAGCTAGGCTCTTTTGGTGTTCATAGGCTTCCTCTGAAACAGATTATCTCTCCTTCTTGTTGTGTATTGATTTGCCTCATTATTTCTTCATTGTGTCCTTGATGAAGAAGAGTCCCCATATACAAGTAACTGCCAAAATAAAGGAAACGCGTGAGTAAATGAGGGATATAAAGTATATTGAATGGTTCCCGAGTGTTTATAAGCAATCAACATCTCATCATTCTTAGGGTCATAAATAAAAATGAAGAGTTTCCCATTATTTTGGCTACCATGGCTAGAAGAGATCTCAGTGACTTTGAAAGAGGTGTCTCAAAGGAGCGTGTGTGTGTGTGGGGGGGGGGGGGGGGTCTCAGTCACCTGATCTCAACCCAATTGAACACTTATGGGAAATTCTGGAGCAGCGCCTGAGGCAGTGTTTTCCACCACCATCAACAGAACACCAAATTATGGAAATTCTAGTGGACCAATGGTGTCGCATCCCTACAATAGAGTTCCAGACACTTGCCAAATCTATGCCACGGCACATTGAAGCTGTTCTGGCATCTTGTGGTGACTCAACGCCCTATTAAAACACTTTGTGCTGGTGTTTCTTTTATTTTGGCAGTTACCTGTATACACTCCATGAAAGATCAGCCATGAAATATTGTCCATAACATTTATTTGTCAGGCTTTTCCCTCCAACACATGATCCAGTCCCAAGCCAGCAGGCCTTGGCGGTCTGTGGTAAGGAATCCGCCAATGTTGTGTTGTGGTGAACCAACACGCCACCACCTCAAAGCAGCCTAAATCAACGCAAACCATCTTGAACTAATTCTCTGTTTGAGGAGGGTTGTGGATGGGGAAGGCGAAGGGGATGAATTACGTTCTCATGGATCTGGTCTTCATAACCTGGACTTGACTTTGTTGGTAGACCACAGCAACCAGAGCTTCAGTTTCAGCCCTAACATCTGAACAGAGCACTAAAACCTAACTTATCTTGACTGTAACTCGACCACCTTCAAAATGGAACATGTTTCAGATACTGAAGGGTAGAAATGTGCTTCAGCGCTCACAGCTGGTTGATATGTGGTAACAGAGGGGGGAAAACACACAATGGAAGGGCGTTTTTGCATCATTTGGAGGATGAGAGAAAGTGGTGGTGGTGGCGATGGGCGGTTGGCCCATCCCGTGGAACAGTTGAGCTCACTGCGTTCTCACTGCTGAGTGTGATTATCCAAACTGGAGCAGGACCAGGCTAGCTAGCTCTAATGAAGCCGGCTCTCATCTGTCAGTGTGTGAGTGTGAGTGAGAGAGTGTGAGTGAGTGAGAGAGTGTGAGTGTGAGTGAGAGAGTGTGAGTGAGAGAGTGTGAGTGAGAGAGTGTGAGTGAGAGAGTGTGAGTGAGAGAGTGTGAGTGAGAGAGTGTGAGTGTGAGAGTGTGAGTGAGAGAGTGTGAGTGTGAGAGTGTGAGTGTGAGTGTGAGTGTGAGAGTGAGAGAGAGAGAGTGAGAGTGAGAGTGAGAGAGAGAGTGAGAGAGAGAGTGAGAGAGTGAGTGAGTGAGTGAGTGAGTGAGTGTGAGAGTGAGTGAGTGAGTGTGAGAGTGAGTGAGTGTGAGAGAGAGAGAGAGAGAGAGGGAGAGAGAGAGAGAATAACAACGTGAAGTGCGATCAGTCTGACTGCCATTCGAAATTAAAACTGAAGCGATGTGTGACCCAGCACCATGGTTTCAGAGTTACACCCAAAACAAACAAACAAAAGAGCTTTGGTCGTGTGTGTGTGTGTGTGTGTGTGTGTGTGTGAGACAGATATCCAATGGGGATCCTATCTTCTTACTGTGCATGTGTACGCACACACACACACACACACACACACACACACACACACACACACACACATATACGATACGCACACAACATTTTGATGGATGGATTTCCCCTCTCCAAAACTGAGACAGGGCTTAGAGGAATCCTCTGGTGGCTTCATTCACCAGACTCATGGAAACCAGCTCGCCAAATACCTAACACTGAACATCATGTTCCATTGGTTCCATACAGCCAATGATATTAGGGTGTCTTGGAAACTCAGGTAAAAAGGTGACTGTCAGGAGTCAGGACTGGCTGTGTTATTGGAAAGTGGGTGGTGGCCATAACAAATAGAATCTCTATTGTGGTGAGACATGTTTTTAAATGACTAACGTTAAATGAACTACGTTACGTTAAATGAACGACAAAAGTTGCCAACCTTCAGTTGTGCTTGTCTGCTATCGACGTATACAATAGATTGTGTGTGTGTTCACCTCCTCTACAGATCTCACGAAAGTTATTGTATCTTATGTGCATTTGGATGGGGTTCAAGTATACTGCACACGCTAGCCGCATATATGTGAATGAAAACCATTTTTGTTTTTATCTTTATTTATGCTCAGGGGAGGCAATGGGACTCTCCATTCAAGCCGTAATTTTGTCACCTAAGGTTAGCTCATATGGAAAGCTGTTTCCAGAGGTTGCTTCATCTCACATGGTTTCAATCGCAGTATCCCGGAGACCTGTGGCTCCACGGCAGACCCTCTCCCTGGGACTCTGTGGCCTAGGGCAGGCCTGGGTACAGGGGAGCAGCAGAGGAGAGGAGGAGAGAGGAGAGTGGTGCTGCGCTGTAAATGAGTCTTCACACACCTCTGTGCTGAACTTGTCAGCTCCCTCAGTACCTCACCCTCATTCCTTCCATGTGTTTTTATTAAGTCTTGAAAAATGACATGCTGAATCATTGGGGAAGTTTCCCCTTTCACTTCTCCCTCTGACACGCTGGTTCACGCACCAAATCACTGTATTCTCCAGGCAGCATTCATTCCCGTCAATGTCCTTCGTTGCTGAAGCAGCATTTGACAAATGCAACTTTTCATTTGGAGCGAAATATTCAGCATTCAAGACATTGGCAGGAAAAAGAAAATTAGCCTTGTTTGTTTTCATTTTGCGTCCAAAGCAGTAGGGAAAAGAACGAGGTAGGGGAATGTTTCAAGTAGCGCATAACTTTAGCAAAGAGCTTTTCTCCTCTTCACAGTTGGATTCAGCGGTGGGATCTGTGGAGGAGCTGTGTGTTCACATGGATCCCGTGGAGAGGAGAGGAGGGACAAGGTCGCTCCAGGTCAACGACAGGCACTACAGGAGGATGTGCTGGTGGTGGTGCAGTCTAATCTCACCATGTCTGCTGATACGGGCCCACAGAACACGTCTGTCAGTAGAGCTGGGCCTATAGGCACTGACAGACAAATCTCCCAGGAACTACTGTGTAAAATACAAAACAGAGGGCGCTACTGCTATGGGAAGTGGGTACATTGTCCATTGCCCATGCTAATAGAATGCAGGCTAGCTTCCACACCTTTTTTTTTTTCATTCTCACACAGGTCAGGAGTGTCATTTGGGTTATCATTCAGTCAGATTTATCAACAAAACTTCTTCATTATGGGAAAAGGAGCTGGGTTTCAGTGTGTCTTCCGAGTATTGTGAGTGTGTTTGACTGTAGTATAGATTAGTATTATGAAATGTATCAACAATTCCCTCTTGAATCAGCATTGCAACAATGGCATCCAATGTATATTACGGAATGAAGTGGGTTTCATCAATTAACGTGAAGGATGAGGAAGCATTAGAGCCGAGAAAATGTCAAATAAAAAAACACTGTTGTGTAATCAGTTACCCGTAGGCATGGAGTCGTGGTATGTACCAGCACTAGACTCCTGCTGTACTATGTACTGTTTAAGTATGATGACAGACTGGCTCTGGTCTGGTCTAGTGGCTACAGCACTGTGATAAGATCTCCTCCAGAGCTGCATTCTACAACAAACAAGGGCCCCCATAAATGATTGGGGAGATTTCTCAACCCTGGCTGCAGACATAAACACTGGCCCTCATGGATGGACTGAGACTAGGGGAAATGAAGATCTACCACCACCATTAGTCCAATTAGGATTCAATGCCTATGAATCCACTGGGCTTTCCTTGTTTCAGTTGTTTGCCAGTGTGGGGAAAGGGGGGCAAAAGTACACTACAGTTACACAAATGGCAACAAAGGAAGAAGCTTGTGTAACCAACCACTCAGGAGAAGAATTCCCCCTCATCTGAGCAGATTCTTTGCTTTCCTTCTAAGTCGGGCCGGCGAGGTAGAGTTGCAGGGCGAGCTCTCAGATTCCAAGGGGCACTGGTGTTGTGTTGGGTACTGCCACTTCTGACAAGGATCACCCTGACTTAGCAGAGATAAGACATCTCGGCCCTCTCCTTACTTGGCCAGGTGTGTTCTGCATCCAGGTTCACTGCAATTTGTTGCCACAGTGTCTTTGACTCAGTTGGCTAGCTGGGCTTTAATGATATACCGAGTGGGTTAGATCAAGACTCAGGTCCTCGGGCTGTTTGTGTCCTGTCACTTTGACTTTGGTTTAGCATCAGATACACAGTATCTTCCTAGTCCAGAACGGCTCATTTTCCAACACTTACGAAAGAGAGATGCACGTTTCTCTTGATGTCTTGTGGTGCTCCCAGCTTTGACAATGGTCATGTTTTAAAGTTTGGATGCCTAATGAAGACCTAAGGGTCGAAACGTTGTTATAAATATCACCAGGGAGCATGAGCAGCAGTGTGCAGCGTTTTCCTTTCTGTTTTCCATGAGTTTACCTATGACTCCAGCGTCTACGGAAAGTACCTGGATGTGACTATGTTCTTCAGCTTTTGTACACGTTTAAAGGTTCCCAGACTACGGCAGCAGAGTCCCGACTGCATCCATTAGAAGTACAGACACAATTGAAATAATTACGGGGGGAAGGAGCACAGGAATTTCAGGGATCATTCTATCCAATACCATCCAGTAACTGAGTTGTACTTTCTGTTAGTCACTGTTAGTTACTGTTACATGTTGTGTAAGACTGTAGGTGAAACACGTTTTACCGGCAGGCCTATTTTGTTAAAGAATAATAGAAAATCATTATGAAATAATAGTAACATTATTTGGGTAGTCCATCTGTATTTGCTTTACTGACTATCAGTAACATTTCAACTAACTATCTACGGACCCTAGTCCCTAGCTCTGACCATAACCTTAACCTTTATACTAACCCTTATTCCAAACCTAACCCTAACCGTAACCTTAGCAAGCAGTTGCTCATCAAAAGATAGTTTATTGATAACATGACCATCTGTAGAGCATCTACAGACGAACTCTCCAAATAAAGTGTGACCGAAATCTTACATTTCTCTTATTGATTTAACCTTCATTTCACCCAGAAAGTCCCAGAATCTCTTTTGAAATAGAAATCTGGACAATAAAAATGTAAAAAGTACAAAATGAAAACATACAATACAAACAGCACAATCAACACAACGCCATGAGTTAATCTGGCCTTGCTACTTTTGATAAGCCACATTCGTTTAACAACGACGATGATAAAGTGTACTAAAGCCCTGAAGTCAAACACTTAGGACTTCCAAACATACTGCAAGTCATAAAGATGTGTGGGGTGGGGTATGTCATGTCATAAATATAACCACAAACATAAAGTGTCATGTGAATATTTAACAACAACGTAAGAATGCAGTGTCTTTAGAAGTCTAGCTAAAGCAAAACCGACACTTGCAATGAACTTCAAGGCACCTCGCTCTCTTGCCCCACCAGTTTCTGTGAAGATGCTTACCCTGTGGCCTCATTATTTTACAAAGAAAAAAAGCTGAAGCCATGTTCTTTGTTTCATAAAGTACTCTGGTTTTTAAGGGGGTGTTATGGTTTGCAGATGTCACACTGCATAGCATTTGGTCCGAGTCATTCCCTGTGCTCTTACAGCTGAACCTATCCTCTGAAGCGTCAGGACGAGAGATTTTTAAAGGCAGCCAGTGGAAGAGCAAGGCCCCACAGAAATTCAGCTAGAGTGGTTATCTCTGTGTGGGGTGAAAACACTAAACTCATACACGTGGACATAGATGTATAGACACATGTATGCACACACAGAAACAGATACGCACATGTATGCAGATATGTACGCGCATGAATAAACACACACGTTGCTAACCCACCAATCGTAGAAACAGAAGACCTGCTCAGGGATCTCTCGGACCACATGGGATGATGTCTCCTGCAAGCTTATCACATCATTCCTTACACTCCACTTGTATTCAGAGAGACAGCTGCTGGGAGATATATTATGCTAACGACATAGACCTCCAACTACATGAAAATCTGATGGAACTGTCTGCTGTCAGACTCATGAACCAGAAACCCCTTCCACCCCCCAACGGAGCCCCCTTCCGTGCCTCTGCTCCCCGCTTCCCTGCCACACATTTCTGGCTCCAAGACTGATGGATTGGCGTCTTGGTCCCTGGGCCGGAGGCTAGCAGAGGGGGGCCACTCAGTGATGTGAAAAAGTAGTCCCATCTGCACATTATTATCTGCACATTATTCTCCTCATGAAGGGAAAGCAAATGTCCGTGCATCACTTCATTATAAATGACTCTGATTTTGAGGAGCGCTTAGGCAGAATACCAAGCCAGGCAGGCTGTATCCTTGGGACTGCAAACCAATATTGGACCACAACACAGGGGCGGATGTTCACCGGATCTTAGGCTCCGCCATGGACACCTCTGTGGAGAAAGGGTGATTGATGAGCATTCGTGTGTGTGTGTGTGTGTGTGTGTGTGAGAGAGAGAGAGAGAGTACATGTCTCTGCAGTGTGTGTTTTTGCACAAGGATTTGTTTGTCTACTGCCTAAGTGTGTGCGAGTATGTCTACTCTAAGTGTGCCTGTGTATTGGCAAAGAAAATAGCATGCATGTCTATGCTTTGGACCTGCGCCAATCACAGTGATACGTATCGTTACTCTAGGCTGGTGTACTTTTGCCCTCACAGTCATTATCAGAGCTCTGTAAATAGCAACCCACTGCGCCAGTGAAAGGAAACGGCCCTTCTCCAATCAGCCTCATCAGTAGTTTCACTAATGGCTTCCTAAAACGCCACACAGATCATATTTTTCATGATGCATTGCCTTTTCCGCTCGAGATCCAAGGCCCTCAGATATGATTAATCACCAGATCACCTACGGTTCTATCATAACGAGCTACTGACGACATATTTCCATATGCTTTGATTCCTTTTAAGTGGAATTGCAGTGGTTCTGTTGACATTTTCTCTTCACACCAATGATTTACATCTAACTAGTGACCCAAGGTTCACCGCTGTGACTCAGCCAATCCCGAGTGGGTTCGGTATACTGGTTATGTTACAGTTTCCTGCTCTGTGGAGGTGAACGTAAGAGCGTAAGGATGAAGATGCTATCAGAGTGGTTGAATTCAGTGTGCCCTCTGTACTTTGTAAGACCCCCAGGACTAGGCTATAACGTTGAGATTCTCCAGTTCAATGTTCCTTCCCCTCATCCCAAAAGTGATATGGCAACTTGTGAATGTTTGTGTCAACTATTTGACACAATGACCTCTATGATTGCTGCGGTGTACTGGTTTGTCATCTGTTTTGTTCGAGTTTGTGGTCCTTACTTTAGTATGTGTTGAGTCCCCATTGGGTGATGTCACAATGCTTAGTACAATGTGATTGTGGACAAATAGTAACGCAAGGTTTTGTCGTAACTTTTTGGAATCTTGAAGCCATTTGAGATCTCTGCTAAGGTGATTCGTGATTACCTGTCATATCTTTTCCAGTTGTGAGATACATTTTCCAAGAAATCTGCGCCGTGATCATTGTCGTGATTTACGGCCCATGATAATCATGTTTCGTTTGGTTCTTGTGATGTTCTGTTGTGGTTTCTACTCTGTAACCTGCGATTGTACAGTATTGTCTGTGGTGACCCATCAAATCTCAAATCAAATGTATTTGTCACATACACATGGTTAGCAGATGTTAATGTGAGTGTAGCGAAATGCTTGTGATCGTGATATGATCTGTTCAGGAGATCTTTTCTGAACAACCGTCTGAGATGATCCAATCTGCAGTGACCTGCTGCTAGTATCTGCTTCTGTGATCTACTGTATTGGTAGTGATCCATGCTAGTAGTGATCTGTCAATTTGTAATGATCTATGATAGTACGTATACACTATGGTGGTCTGTAATGTAGCGGTTTGAAATCCCGTGCTGCCAGGATCTCTGAGGTTCAGCCCTTGCTGCCAGGCCTGGCTTCGGTGTGGGAAAATGTCTCTGTTATTGTACACACAATGCTCATGACGCATTTGTTTATGTGCTCCCTCAAATAATGGGAACATTAAATATTTGGCCCAAATAATAACAATCCATTTCCCTCCACCAAAAAGGGCTAATCCCGAGAAGATAATTAAGCAAACAAATTCCTTTATTTGGTGGGTTGAACAAAGATCAGTCTGCGCATCCTTTTATTTGCAAACATTAGCTCAGTTTGTGTACCGTATGTCTCCACCGGTCACTGGGTGGGACAGTGGCAGGCATGTTCTAGCATACCTTATGTAGAAAGAATTTAGGCCTATTTTTTTTTTTTTTTTTTTTTATCCATATACATCTGGATGTCTGTAGTTAGTGTAACCCTAAACAGAAAACCCCAACTTAAAAAAAATGCATAATGGCAAGAGATGTTTGTTTCCAAATAACGCTCCAAAATGCCAAATGAAGAGTCTGGTTTGTAGTCCGCATCTTTAACGGTAAGTCTGAACTTGATCCTGGGACTTTCCTCTGCCTCTCACCACAGTGATGGCCCTGTGCATTCTTATGCATTCTCACGACAGATAAAACTCTGCCATGTCTTTTTCCATTCTCACCCACACGCACTGCAACTTCTTCCATAAATGGAGAATTCCTATAAAAATGCCAGGACACATGAAGATACAAGCCAGGAATTATAGCCCTGTAAACACTGTGGTGCAGTCATATGTCGTATAGGTTACCTACTTACTTATTTTTCACTGGGCATTGCATATGCTAACTTCTTAATTCCCACGATGGGTATCGAAGTAGTGTATTGGAGGTATAGGCCACATCAATTATTAAGGCTGATCAAACCGATCAGAATGTTTAGCTTAAAATGTTGACTTTTATCACTTCACATTTTAAGCTCAGCAATTCACTAGCCTAAAGGGTAGGCCTACTTGTGAATCTTCCAATTGCAGGACAACACAGTTCTAAAATGAGCACTGCACATGCGAGCGCTTTCATGAACAGAGATGGAAATATCTGTTAGAAATTTTAGAAAGAGGGCAGATGTAAAGATTAAACAACTATCATGGGTTGCTAATGTGACTAACATAATGCCTTATGGCTGCTAGACCACGAAAGAAAGTTGATTTGAAAACCAATCGAACAGCAGTCTTGATAAAACAATTGCCTTCACGTTTCTATGTGGGATTTTGGCTGTAGGCTACTTTGATGCAAGGTAAGACATGCCTCATAATGTGAAGTAAAACGTCCAGGTTTAGGGACAGTTAAGGAATGTGAAAAATATAGCAATGCTTATGATAGGCCTAAATGTCTTCTGGTAGATGGAAAGGCTTTCCAAAAAACATTCTTAATAAAATGTTAATTAGCTACAAAGTAGCCTATGCCTATCTGGCAGAATGATATCTTGATTGTTTGCATCAAGTCAAGTGGCCATTTGTTTTGCAAACTCCATCTCATGTGCTACAGAAACAAGCTAACCAAACAACAGTGCTAGGTGCCTGTACACTTGAACTAGCCTAAAGGGTAACTACACTCAAAATGTAAATGTGACCTCAACAGTGGTCTCCCGGCGTGGTTTAAGCATTGTTATGGACTTAGAACGCCCAATTCTGTTTTTTCCCCCTATTGAAACAGTGTGACAATGAGAGCGAAATCTGAAACCTGTGTATTTCTGAGTCAATTGACAGCCTCATTTATCAGTTTCAATAGTAGGACATACTATTAGCCTACTTGCACAGTACAGCTTGGGTTTGCCTGACTGCCACGCCCTGACCATAGAGAGCCTTTTATTCTCTATGTTGGTTAGGTCGGGGTGTGACTAGGGTGGGTAATCTAGGTTGTTTTATTTCTATGTTGGCCTGGTATGGTTCCCAATCAGAGGCAGCTGTTTATCATTGTCTCTGATTGGGGATCATATTTAGGCAGCCATTTCCCCACTGTGTTTTGTGGGATCTTGTTTATGTGTAGTTGCCTGTGAGCACTCCAGAATGTCACGTTTCGTTTATTCTTTATTGTTTTCTTGTGCGGTTCTCTTATAATAAAAGAATGTCGAACCAATTTCACGCTGCGCTTTGGTCCGAATGTTCTTACGACGATTGTGACACTGACTGTGAAAGACCAATATCATGACAGAAGATCCCACCACACCAGGACCAAGCAGTGTGCCCAGGAGGAGAATGTATCCTGGGCTTGGGAGGAGATCAAGGAGGAGAAGATATCCTGGACTTGGGAGGACACGAAAGCCATCCTTGGAAGCAGACGCAAGGAGAGAAGGGAAGACAGCGACGACGCCGAGGTTCGCGGCCACAACGAAAGCCCAAAGAACAGCGCCAAGAAATGTTTTGGGGGGGGGCACACCGGGTGGTCGGCGGAGCCGAGGAGTGAACCAGAGCCAATCCGGGAGAAGATGGAGAGTGAACGGAGAGAGTCAGAGACCGTCAGTGAGCTGATGGAGAAATTGGAGGAGAGAGAAATGAGAGAGTTGTTGTGTTGGAATTCGCCCTAATGAGTGTGTTGTCAGTTTGATGCCACCTGAGTCAGCTCTCCATACTCATCCTGAGGAGCGTGCTAGCAATCTGGTAAAAACTGTGCTGGCTCCACGCACCAGGTATCCAGTACGCCTCCACAGCCCAGTACGACCTGTGCCAGCTTCCCGCACTCGCCATCTGGAGTGTGTCATCTGTCCGGGAAAATTTGTGCCGGCTCTACGCACCAGACCTCCAGTACGCCTCCACAGCCCAGTATGTCCTGTGCCAGCTCCACGCACTAGGCCCCCGGTGTGCCTTCCCAGTTCGGTACGTCCTGTGTCTCCTCCTCACGCTTGCACTGAAGTGCGTGTCACCACGCACTGACGGTAGCCAGTCCAGAGCTTCCGGCGACGGTCGCCAGTCCAGAGCTTCTGGCGACGGTCGCCAGTCCAGAGCTTCTGGCGACGGTTCACGGTCCGGAAACTCCTGCGACGGTCCACGGTCCGGAACCTCCTACGACGGTCCACGATCCGGAACCACCTACGACGGACCATGGTCCGGAACCTCCTACGACGGTCCACGGTCCAGAACATCCTGCGATGGTCCACAGTCCGGAAGCTCCTACGGCGGTCCACAGTCCGGAGCCTCCTACGACGGTCCACAGTTGGGAACCTCCTGCGATGGTCCACGTTCCGGAACCTCCTGCGACGGTCCACAGTTGGGAACCTCCTGCGATGGTCCACGTTATGGAACCTCCAGCGAGGCTCAACGGTCCGGAGCTTCCAGGCAAGGCGTCCAGTCCCGCTCCAGGGCAGGAGCCTCCCTCTGTACCGGTACCCAGTCCGGGTACGGTGTCCAGTCCAGCTCTATGGCCGGAGCCTTCCTCTGTGCCGGTGCCCAGTCCAGGCACGGCGTCCAGTCCCGCTCCAAGGCCGGAACCTTCCTCTGCGTCGGGGCCCAGGTCAGGTCCAGTGTCCAGTTCTGCTCCACGGCCGGAGCCTTCTTCTGCGCCGATGTCCAGTCCAGGCACGGCGGCGTCCAGTCCTGCTGGAGGGGGGGGGGGGGGGGGGGGGGGGTACTATCACGCCCTGACCATAGAGATCCTTTTGTTCTCTAAATTGGTTAGGTTGGGGTGTGACTAGGGTGGGTAATCTAGGTTGTTTTATTTCTATGTTGGCCTGGTATGGTTCCCAATCAGAGGCAGCTGTTTATCGTTGTCTCTGATTGGGGATCATATTTAGGCAGCCATATCCCCACTGTGTTTTGTGGGATCTTGTTTATGTGTAGTTGCCTGTGAGCACTCCAGAACGTCGCGTTTCGTTTAATCTTCATTGTTTTATTGTGCGGTTCTCTTATAATAAAAAAATGTCGAACCGATTTCATGCTGCGCTTTGGTCCGAATGTTCTTACGACGATTGTGACACTGACTGTGAAAGTCCAATATGGGATTCATAATTTTAGGTCATTCAGTGTGTATGTCACCATTTCTCATAGAATATTTCACACAGCGCACCCTCCCTTCGCCGGGTAGGCCGTTTAGATGTTTTTGTTGTGAAATTAGAGTATACCCACTTCTCCAGTTACCACTGCATGGGAAAACGCTGTCTTTATCCACTGTTAATAAATAAAGTTGAATTGAATTGTATTGTGTGGTGCGTGATTGACAAGCGAATGGGCGGTTGGCATGTAGGCCCATTCATTGGCTTTCCTGTTTATGCATGGCACAGTTTGACTCGGGCCTTGTGGACCTGCTGGGAGAGAGCAGTGTTTACATGCAGCTGACTGGCAGAGGAGGGGAGGGTGTGGCTGTGTGAGAAACCATTGTTACGTCTGGAAGTACCATGTAGAGAGGAGGGAAGGGGAGAGAGGAGGGAACAGGAGATGTGGGGTGGGGGAGAGGGGAGTAGAGGAGAGATGAAGAGGAGAGGAGAAGACATGAGAAGAGGATAAGAGAGGGAATGCTGTGTAATTGGAATTCTTTGAGGTTTGGGGCTGAGAGTGGCTGTCTGATCTGACAGCAGAACAGAGATGTGGAGGGAAGGCAGGCAAGGAGACAGGGCAGCTAAGGCACAGACACAATGCATCCAGCTGTTTGGCCGTCTTCAACGCTGGCCCATAGTACAGCATCTCTCTTGGACTATCCAAAACCAGCAACAACTATTGATCTATTTTAATTACCTTCATTTAAGCTTAAAGGGCATTTGGAAACGTAGTAGCACAAATTACGTTTGCAATGAACAATGGCCTTTACTCCAGTTGAAGCAATACAATGTTTTCGGATACATCTGTTTTGCTTTATTATTTTGGGGTGAAATGAGTCATCTGTTTTGTGTATCTTTGCCATACTTCATTCTGATCGTCCCCCAAAACTATATGTTGCGGAATAAATCATATCTCACTGAAATCACGGGCCGCCAGGGTAATACTGTAATCATAACATGAGACCCGCTTGGAGTAAAACTCACCATGATGCATAATCTCATTGATTTGACTTGGCCGTCTACACTGACATTTCCATGCAACTCATCGTCTTGGGTTACAGTTGGAGGTGATAAAAATACTTTGTAATCTGTGTGGTAATGTCCATGGCTCCCAAAAGGGGGAAGAAGCTGCAAGTTATGACATATGGCCTCTCACTAGACTAGACAGCATTAGTAATGAAGAAAGCTATCAGGGGGGACTTACACTGTCAGCATGCCTTCCAGCTTTTTCACTTTTAAATCATCGCCCCGGGAAAACCACCCCGTACAATCAAATACGTTTTTTGGAAAGGAAGTCAAAAGTGGCTAAGACACGTTTGTCTGACTCATGGAATACTAATTGAAGGGGAAGAGGGTGGTATTTTTATTTTTTTCTGTACATTTCTCTTTTGAGTGCGAGAGAGGGTGTCAAACTCACGCTGGAAGTGAAAATCTTTCAAAGTCAAGTGCTGATATAGCGCCTGCCTTGGGGAATTGATGGCATGTGGAACCTGTTATTTAAAAGATTTCAACCAGACCACCAACACAAAGTATTCCTATTTTTAATAGACGGCTCTTAGGATCTGTTAAGCCTTGTTTCCTTTTTAATACTAATGATATCCTGTTTTACGCTAGCTCTTTGAATGGGGATTCAGGTAAGGGTTGGGTGGGGCCTTCCGCTCCAAGACATAAAAAAAAAAAAAAAAGAAAATGCTTTGCTTTGTGCTCGCACATAAAGGAGTTGAAGTATACTCTTCTATGCACTTCCTAAACATAGAGTCTGAGCGCTGTTTTAAAGGAAATTCAATATCCTTGAGATTCCGTCGGACCTCGAGTTATCTTTTCCCAACGCTGCTTTAAACAACACACAGAAGTTCTGCCGTCATATTGTTTCAACTTAAGGTCAACCAAGTAGACATGTATGCTGCATATAGTCTTTCTGTGATTTACATGTGTCATTATGTTGAATAGACATGGTTGAATACATTTGATCTCGCGCAGGGTTCGTATCCAGGCTTTATCACATCCGGCCGTGATCGGGAGTCCCAGAGTGCGGCGCACAGCCCAGCGTCGGCCGGGGTAGGCTGTCATTGTAAATAAAACGTTGTTCTTAACTGACTTGCCTAGTTAAATAAAGGTTATAAAAAACAGTTCCATTGTATTCTCAACTAAAGGATATTGTTGCCATATATTTGTTTTATACAGGATTGAACTCACTCCAAGTGTAGGCCCAATACTCTGTCAATATTCATTTTGCTGGGTTATTTCCACAGGGTCATTGGACAATGGTCAATCCGGAATCTGTATTTGCCAAACAGCATTTATTGCAATGTCAGGGCATTCATACTTTGTCGCCTTGTGGAGCAGAGCAGAGCTGTTGTTGAAGGAAGATGTCAAGGAAGTGATTTTGTGTTTATACAGGACGTACTGCACCCACCTACCGTCAACCTATCATGTCAATGCCTTCTGCATTGTTACAAATTTTGGGAGGCGCACAGCAATGCCGGACTGCAAACCCGGATCAAGCATAAATCAGCTTAAAGTGTGCTTTCTCCACCACTGCATCCTGCATGAATCTTACTGGATGAACTTGGCTCTTATGGAAATGTGAAATTCAACGCCATACAATTCTCTCGCTAAAAATAAGAATAATTCAAATGCATTAGGTTACCCATTCCCCCCCCACAGTTAAGACAATGCTTAACCATTTAAATGCAGACACTGCTATTATTTTATTGAGGTCTACAGTACTTCAACTACCTCATCCCCATATTATTATTTATTACTTACTTATTATTACTTATTACTCTTTTGCACCCCTGTATCTCTACTTGCACATTATCATCTGCACATCTATCACTCCAGTGTTAATTGCTAAATTGTAATTATTTTGCCTCTATGGCCTATTTATTGCCTTACAGTGTCATGAGTAGATGTAATAGGTGGCAGGGAAGTCAGGCGCAGGAGAGTCAAATGGAGTGTAAAATGGAGTCTTTTAATAAAGTCCACGGAGTATGCTCCATAACACTAAATGTACATAAACATGGGTACAAGGACCCGACGCACACCTATACAACAATCACACTACACTGACAATAAAACAATCTCTGACAAAGACATGATGGGAAACAGAGGGTTAAATACACAACAGGTAATGAATGGGATTGAAAACAGGTGTATGGGAAGACAAGACAAAACCAATGGAAAATGAAAAAAGGATCAATGATGGCTAGAAGACCGGTGACGTCGAACGCCGAGCACCGCCCGAACAAGGAGAGGCAACGACTTCGGCAGCAGTCGTGACAGTACCCCCCCCCTGACGCGCGGCTCCAGCTGCGCGTCGACACCGGCCTCGGGGACGACCCGGAAGGCGAGGTGCAGGGCGATCCGGATGGAGACGGTGGAATTCTGATAACATGGAAGGATCTAACACGTCCTCCACCGGAACCCAGCATCTCTCCTCCGGCCCGTACCCCTCCCAGTCCACGAGGTACTGAAGGCCCCTCGCCCGACGTCTCGAATCCAAAATGGATCGAACAGAGTACGCCGGAACCCCCTCGATGTCTAGAGGAGGCGGAGGAACATTACGCACTTCAGCCTCCTGGAGCGGGCCAGCCACCATCGGCCTGAGGAGAGACACATGGAACGAGGGGTTAATACGGTAATGAGTGGGTAGTTGTAACCTATAACATACCTCGTTCACTCTCCTCAGGACTTTAAACGGCCCCACAAACCGCGGACCCAGCTTCCGGCAGAGAAGGCGAAGGGGCAGGTTTCGGGTCGAGAGCCAGACCCTGTCCCCTGGTGCGAACACTGGGGCCTCACTGCGGCGACGGTCTGCGCCAATTTTCTGGCGCCTTATGGCACGCTGAAGGTGGACGTGGGCTGCCTCCCAGGTCTCCTCAGCGTGCCGAAACCAATTGTCCACCGCAGGGGCCTCGGTCTGGCTCTGATGCCAAGGAGCCAGAACCGGCTGATACCCTAATACACATTGAAAGGGAGTAAGGTTAGTGGAGGAGTGACGTAGCGAGTTCTGAGCCATCTCTGCCCAGGGCACGAACTTCGCCCACTCCCCCGGCCGATCCTGGCAATAAGACCGCAGAAACCTACCCACATCCTGGTTAACTCTCTCCACCTGCCCATTACTCTCGGGGTGAAAACCTGAGGTAAGACTAACCGAGATCCCCAGACGCTCCATGAACGCCTTCCAGACCCTTGATGTGAACTGGGGACCCCGATCAGACACTATATCCTCAGGCACCCCATAGTGCCGGAAAACGTGTGTAAACAGGGCCTCTGCAGTTTGTAAGGCCGTAGGGAGACCGGGCAAAGGGAGGAGACGACAGGACTTAGAAAACCGATCCACAACGACCAGGATCGTGGTGTAACCCTGTGAAGGTGGAAGATCGGTCAAAAAATCCACCGACAGGTGTGACCACGGCCGTTGAGGAACGGGTAGAGGTTGTAGCTTACCTCTGGGCAGGTGTCTAGGAGCCTTGCACTGGGCGCACACCGAGCAGGAAGAAACATAAATCCTCACGTCCTTAGCTAAAGTGGGCCACCAGTATCTCCCGCCAAGACAGCGCATCGTCCGACCTATCCCAGGATGACCAGAGGAGGGTGACGTGTGAGCCCAATATATCAATCGGTCGCGTACAGCAGACGGAACGTACAGACGACCAGCTGGACACTCAGGGGGAGAAGGCTCTGCACGTGACGCCCGCTCAATGTCCGCGTCCAGCTCCCACACTACTGGCGCCACCAAACACGAAGCTGGGAGTATGGGAGTGGGATCCATGGACCGCTCCTCTGTGTCATACAGCCGAGACAATGCGTCTGCCTTAACGTTCTGGGAGCCTGGTCTGTAAGAAAGAGTAAACACAAAACGAGTGAAAAACATGGCCCACCTTGCCTGGCGAGGATTCAATCTCTTTGCCTGCCGGATATACTCCAGATTGCGGTGGTCAGTCCAGATGAGAAAAGGGTGTTTAGCCCCCTCAAGCCAATGCCTCCACACCTTCAAAGCTTCTACGACAGCTAACAGCTCCCGGTTCCCCACATCATAGATTCGCTCCGCCGGGCTGAGCTTCTTAGAAAAGAAAGCACAGGGGCGAAGCTTCAGTGGCGTACCCGAACGCTGAGAGAGCACTGCTCCTATCCCAGCTTCGGATGCGTCCACCTCCACTATGAATGGCAAAGAGGGATCCGGATGAGCCAGCACAGGCGCAGAAGTAAACAGAGTCTTCAGGTGCTCAAAAGCCCTGTTCGCCTCAGCCGACCACTGTAAGCGCGCCGGGCCCCCCTTTAGCAGTGAGGTAATGGGAGCTGCCACCTGACCAAAACCCCGGATAAACCTCCGGTAGTAATTGGAAAACCCCAAAAAACGCTGCAACTCCTTTACCGTGGTTGGAGTCGGCCAATTACGCACGGCTGTAATGCGGTCGCTCTCCATCTCCACTCCTGAAGTGGAAATCCGATGCCCTAGGAAGGAGATGGATTGTTGGAAAAACAAGCATTTCTCAGACTTGACATATAGATCATGCTCCAACAGGCGACCAAGCACCCTGCGCACCAGGGACACATGCTCGGCGCGTGTAGCAGAGTATATCAGAATATCATCGATATACACCACTACACCCTGCCCGTGCAGGTCCCTGAAGATCTCATCTACAAATGATTGGAAAACTGATGGAGCATTCATCAACCCATATGGCATGACCAGGTACTCATAATGACCTGAGGTGGTGCTAAATGCCGTCTTCCACTCATCACCCTTCTTAATACGCACCAGATTGTACGCACTCCTGAGATCCAATTTTGTGAAAAAACGTGCCCCGTGCATTAACTCAATAATCGTATTGATCAGAGGTAGCGGGTAACTATATTTCACTGTGATTTTATTAAGACCTCGATAATCAACGCACGGGCGTAAACCGCCATCCTTTTTTTTCACAAAAAAGAAACTCGAAGAGACGGGTGAAATGGATGGCTGAATGAACCCCTGATGCAGGGATTCAGAAATATATGTCTCCATAGCCTCCGTCTCCGCTTGCGACAGGGGATAAACATGACTCTTGGGATATGCAGCGTCTACCAGGAGATCTATCGCACAATCCCCCCGTCGATGGGGTGGTAATTGAGTCGCCTTCTTTTTACAGAAGGCGAGAGCCAAATCGGCATATTCGGGGGGAATGCGCACGGTGGAGACCTGGTCTGGACTTTCCACCGTAGTAGCACCAACGGAAACCCCTAAACACCTACCTGAGCATTCTCGCGACCACCCTGTGAGAGCCCTCTGTGGCCAAGAAACAGTGGGGTTATGACAAACTAACCAGGGTAGGCCTAGCACCACAGAATACGCAGGAGAATCAATAAGGAAAAGACTAATCTTCTCCTTGTGACCCTCCTGCGTTATCATACACAAAGGTGCGGTTACCTCCCTGATAAACCCTGACCCTAATGGTCGACTATCTAAGGCATGAATAGGGAAAGGCATATCCACAGGAACAATAGGGATCCCTAAACTATGAGCTAGACTTTTATTAATGAAATTTCCAGCCGCACCCGAATCAACTAGCGCCTTATACTGGGAATGCAGTGAAAAGTCAGGAAAAGAGACAGAGACAAACATTAGTGCAGCAGAGGGCTCTGGATGAGAATGGTGCCTACTCACCTGGGGTGACGCCAGAATGCCCTGCCTGCCCTCTCTATTCCCAGAGGAACCAACCCGGCACCGACCAGCAGTGTGCTCTCTGCGACCTTGAATGGTGCTCGAGCGGGAACCCCCTCCGGTCTCCCTGCGCACCATCCCTCCCAATTCCATAGGTTCGGGAGAGAGGGTGCGGGAGGATGGAACAACCAGACCCCGATCTAGACGTCCACGAGTAGCCAGCATGTTGTCCAGCCTGATGGACATATCCACCAGCTGGTCGAAGGTGAGGGTGGTGTCTCTACAGGCCAGCTCCCGACGGACGTCCTCGCGTAGACTACAACGGTAATGGTCGATCAGGGCCCTGTCGCTCCATCCAGCGCCGGCAGCCAAGGTCCTAAACTCCAAGGCAAAATCCTGTGCACTCCTCGTCTCCTGCCTCAGATGATAGAGAAGCTCACCCGCTGCTTTGCCTTCAGGTGGGTGATCGAATACTATCCGGAATTGGCGGGTGAACTCCTCAAAATGGTCCAGCGCCGCATCCTCCCTGCTACACACAGCGCTGGCCCATTCCAGGGCTTTCCCGGTGAGGCATGATACGAGGGCGTAACTCTTCTCACGGTCAGATGGTACTGGGGAGGCCGTGGCTAGATACAAGTTCAGTTTAAGGAGGAAACCCTGGCAGCCGGCAGTATCTCCGTTGTATCCCGTAGGTAGGGATAAATGGATCCTCGATTCCGGAGAGGAAAAATCGTTCACGGGAGATTCCGGTTGTGGTGGTGGTGGCGCTGGAGAAACTCCCTGTCTCTCCCAGCGATCCATTTTCATGGCAATGTGATCCATGACGGAGCTGATAACGTCAATCTCCCTAGCTTGTTCCTGAACGCGTTCCTCCAGCTCCATGGGCATAGTGTCCTCTCCTGCTGACTTCATATATTTGGTCAGAGATTCTGTCATGAGTAGATGTAATAGGTGGCAGGGAAGTCAGGCGCAGGAGAGTCAAATGGAGTGTAAAATGGAGTCTTTTAATAAAGTCCACGGAGTATGCTCCATAACACTAAATGTACATAAACATGGGTACAAGGACCCGACGCACACCTATACAACAATCACACTACACTGACAATAAAACAATCTCTGACAAAGACATGATGGGAAACAGAGGGTTAAATACACAACAGGTAATGAATGGGATTGAAAACAGGTGTATGGGAAGACAAGACAAAACCAATGGAAAATGAAAAAAGGATCAATGATGGCTAGAAGACCGGTGACGTCGAACGCCGAGCACCGCCCGAACAAGGAGAGGCAACGACTTCGGCAGCAGTCGTGACATACAGTGCCTTGCGAAAGTATTCGGCCCCCTTGAACTTTGCGACCTTTTGCCACATTTCAGGCTTCAAACATAAAGATATAAAACTGTATTTTTTTGTGAAGAATCAACAACAAGTGGGACACAATCATGAAGTGGAACGACATTTATTGGATATTTCAAACTTTTTTAACAAATCAAAAACTGAAAAATTGGGCGTGCAAAATTATTCAGCCCCCTTAAGTTAATACTTTGTAGCGCCACCTTTTGCTGCGATTACAGCTGTAAGTCGCTTGGGGTATGTCTCTATCAGTTTTGCACATCGAGAGACTGACATTTTTTCCCATTCCTCCTTGCAAAACAGCTCGAGCTCAGTGAGGTTGGATGGAGAGCATTTGTGAACAGCAGTTTTCAGTTCTTTCCACAGATTCTCGATTGGATTCAGGTCTGGACTTTGACTTGGCCATTCTAACACCTGGATATGTTGATTTTTGAACCATTCCATTGTAGATTTTGCTTTATGTTTTGGATCATTGTCTTGTTGGAAGACAAATCTCCGTCCCAGTCTCAGGTCTTTTGCAGACTCCATCAGGTTTTCTTCCAGAATGGTCCTGTATTTGGCTCCATCCATCTTCCCATTAATTTGAACCATCTTCCCTGTCCCTGCTGAAGAAAAGCAGGCCCAAACCATGATGCTGCCACCACCATGTTTGACAGTGGGGATGGTGTGTTCAGCTGTGTTGCTTTTACGCCAAACAGAACGTTTTGCAATGTTGCCAAAAAGTTCAATTTTGGTTTCATCTGACCAGAGCACCTTCTTCCACATGTTTGGTGTGTCTCCCAGGTGGCTTGTGGCAAACTTTAAACAACACTTTTTATGGATATCTTTAAGAAATGGCTTTCTTCTTGCCACTCTTCCATAAAGGCCAGATTTGTGCAATATACGACTGATTGTTGTCCTATGGACAGAGTCTCGTCCCTCAGCTGTAGATCTCTGCAGTTCATCCAGAGTGATCATGGGCCTCTTGGCTGCATCTCTGATCAGTCTTCTCCTTGTATGAGCTGAAAGTTTAGAGGGACGGCCAGGTCTTGGTAGATTTGCAGTGGTCTGATACTCCTTCCATTTCAATATTATCGCTTGCACAGTGCTCCTTGGGATGTTTAAAGCTTGGGAATTTTTTTTGTATCCAAATCCGGCTTTAAACTTCTTCACAACAGTATCTCGGACCTGCCTGGTGTGTTCCTTGTTCTTCATGATGCTCTCTGCGCTTTTAACGGACCTCTGAGACTATCACAGTGCAGGTGCATTTATACGGAGACTTGATTACACACAGGTGGATTGTATTTATCATCATTAGTCATTTAGGTCAACATTGGATCATTCAGAGATCCTCACTGAACTTCTGGAGAGAGTTTGCTGCACTGAAAGTAAAGGGGCTGAATAATTTTGCACGCCCAATTTTTCAGTTTTTGATTTGTTAAAAAAGTTTGAAATATCCAATAAATGTCGTTCCACTTCATGATTGTGTCCCACTTGTTGTTGATTCTTCACAAAAAAATACAGTTTTATATCTTTATGTTTGAAGCCTGAAATGTGGCAAAAGGTCGCAAAGTTTAAGGGGGCCGAATACTTTCGCAAGGCACTGTACCTCCCTACTCTTCTACATTTGCACACACTGTACATAGATTTTTTTTATTGTGTTATTGACTGTACGTCTGTTTATGTGTAACTCTGTGTTGTTGTTTTTGTCGCACTGCTTTGCTTTTTTTTATCTTGGCGAAGGTCACAGTTGTAAATGAAAACTTGTTCTCAACTGACCTACCTGGTTAAATAAAGGTGAAATAAATAAATAAAAAAATGGTAATGTTTAACCCTTTTCAGCAAAGGATCTGCATCCAACAAGTTGTACTTCCATTTCACTCCAAGTTATACACTCTCCATAATACACACTATCCATAAACTTAACTGTGTAGTACTGTGTAATGTCTGGCCATAAGATGCTTCCTCTAGAAATATCTTACCATAATTCAATCGGACTCATCTTACAGTCACTCTACTGTACTTCAACTCACTTAGACGTACGCTACCGGGCGAAAGTTTTAGAACACCCACTCATTCAAGGTTTTTCGTTTTTCATTTTTAATAGTGAAGACATCAAAACTATGAAATAACACATATGGAATCATGTAGTATCCACAAAAGTGTTAAACGCTTCAAAATATATTTTACATTTGAGATTCTTCAAATAGCCACCCTTTGGCTTGATGACAGCTTTGCACACTCTTGGCAATCTCTCAACCAGCTTCACCTGGAATGCTTTTCCAGCAGTCTTGAAGGAGTGCCCACATGTACTGAGCATGTTGGCTGCTTGTCCTTCACTCTGCGGTACAACTCATCCCAAACCATCTCAATTGGATTGAGGTCGGGGGATTGTGGAGTCCAGGTCATCTGTTGCAGCACTCCATCACTCTCCTTCTTGGTCAAATAGCCCTTACATAGCTTGGAGGTGTGTTGGGTCATTGTCCTGTTGAAAAACAAATGATAATCCCACTAAGACCAAAGCAGATGGAATCGCTGCAGAATGCTGTGGTAGCCATGCTGGTTAAGTGTGCCTTGAATTCTAAATAAATCACAGACAGTGTCACCAGCAAAGCCCCCCACACCATAACGCTTACTCCTCCATGCTTTACGGTGGGAAATACACATGCGGAGATCATTCGTTCACCCACACCGTGTCTCACAAAAACTTGGCGGTTGGAACCAAAAATCTCCAATTTGGACTCCAGACCAAAGGACACATTTCCACCTGTATAATGTCCATTGCTCGTGTTTGACCCTTGCAAGTCTCTTCTTCTTATTGGTGTCCTTTAGTATTGGTTTCTTTGCAGCAATTTGACCATGAAGGCCTGATTCACACAGTCTCCTCTGAACAGTTGATGTTGAGATGTGTCTGTTACTTGAACTCTGTGAAGCATTTATTTGGGCTGCAATTTCTGAGGTGCAGTTAACTTTAATGAGCTTATCCTCTGCAGCAGAGGAACCTCTGGGTCTTCCATTCCAGTGGGGGTCCAAATGAGAGCCAGTTTCATCATAGCGCTTCATGGTTTTTGCGACTGCACTTGAAGAAATGTTTTTGAAATTTTCTGTATTGACGGACCTTCATGTCTTAAAGTAATGATGGACTCGTTTCTGTTTGCTTATTTGAGCTGTTCTTTCCATATTATGGACTTCGTCTTTTACCAAATAGGGCTATCTTCTGTATACCCACCCTACCTTGTCACAACACAACTGATTGGCTCAAATGCATGAAGAAGGAAAGAAATTCCACAAATGAACTTTTAACAAGGCACAACTTAATTGAAATGCATTCCAGGTGACTACCTCATGACGATGGTTGAGAGAATGCAAAGAGTGTGTAACGCTGTCATCAAGGCAAAGGTTGGCTATTTGAAGAATCTCAAATATAAAATATATTCTGATTTATTTAAAAATAAAAATTGGTTACTACATGATTCCATATGTGTTATTTAATAGTTTTGATGTCTTCACTATCATTCTACAATGTATAAACTTTTGCCCTGTAGTGTACACAAACACATCATGTCTGTTGACATAATTTGGAAAAGCAACACTCGTAAATCACAACAACAGGAAATGCGTTTTTGTTTTTTTTAAATCTCAGTTTTGATGTGATAACACGCCTATCCCCATGTCGTTTGGAACCATTTCCCCATCTCTGTGGTTATGATGAAAACAAACATCATCTGCTTCGATTGTCTTCCTTCCTCATGGCCATATGTTGCCTTGCTTGGACCCAGAGTTTAGTTGGTGGAGACTGGGGGAAGAGAAGCGTAGAAGAAGAAAAATATGTCATGGTTGGGAGAGGAACATTGTGCTGTCCTTTCATCCTCCGCAACCCTCTCTGGCTGCGTCCCAAATGGCACCCTAACCCCTACATAATGCACTACGTTTGACCAGAGCCCTATGGGTTTCCCTGTGGTCCTTGGTCAAAAGTGGCACACTAGATAGGGAATAGAGTGTCGTTTGGGACGCAGCCCTTTCACTTCCCCTCTCCTCTATGAACCTGTTCCCTGGATGCTGGACAGACTCTGGTGAGTCGGAAGCAGAGCACTCTGGGCTAACTGAACCTCGGCAAAGTCTTTGACAGGACAGATGTGGAGGTCCTCAGGTCCTTCTCCTCCGAGTGTGAGATCTTTGGCTGGTGGGATCGGGGGTGAGTCGGACGTGGGTGTTCAAAGTCGAGGTGATTAGATGAGTTATATGAGTCACATCCGACTGTTAAAATGCTAGATCATGTTCTGAAGGATGACTGGGAGGACTAGTCCAATAACAATGTAGCCTATTGGAGGAACAAGACTTCCATCCTCTATAGCTACTGCGCAACTGCTATAACTGACCTCCTTTCCTCTTGGGCATCCCTTGGACCATACCCGCTTGGATCTCAACAAACCAGACTGTATTGACAGATAGGGTGTCGTAAGAATGGACTGCTCCTTCAGTATTAAGCACATCATTGTTGTGGAAGGCCGGACTGTACTGCGTGATACCCACAACTCCAGCCCAATCTCTGACTCTGGCTTGGCCCAGGATGAGAGCTCTCCAATGGGCCAGGTGGTTTGGTGAAGGCTCTCACATTGCTCCAGGCTGGCTGGCTCATCTGTACCACTCTGTAGCAGGAGGCAGGGAGGGAAGGGGGGATGAGAGCTCTGAAGGAGGGAGCAGCAGGGTTAGCGCAAAGCCTGTGCTGCGGTGTGGTTTCTGGGTGGTGGTAGGGATTGTTTACAGGGCCCTGAATGCTCCATTGCAGCTCTGTCTATAGAGGCGTCATACCGCTCTGACAGCTCCATTGTCAGGCATGGCAATGGATTATTAAGCCCTCTGCTCCCACAGCCCAAGGAAAGCGATCAAAATGAAAGAAAAAATAAACTTGTCTCAGTCGACTCCAGCTTTCTCTCTCTCTCTCTCTCTCTCTCTCTCTCTCTCTCTCTGTCTCTGTCTCTGTCTCTGTCTCTCCCTCTCTCCCTCTCTCCCTCCCTCTCTCTCTCTCTCTCTCTCTCTCCCTCCCCTCCCCTCCCCTCCCTCCCTCCCTCGTGCCCATGGATCTCAGTCTCCACAAACAACCTGTTACCTGACACACTCTGGCCCTCAGCCACAAAACAGTGTTTTCTGAGCCGGAACAATATGTTTGTTCATAGGAGAGGTATATCCATAGTTTTGTGGGGCCCTTTTATGACCCAGAGTTTACAGTCTGCTATTGTTGGCCCACACAATGCCGCAGCACATCCCGTCCTTGACTGTATCGAGGCTATGGCTGTTTAAACAAGACCATTCAGGTACTCTTCTTCCATGCACCACGGTGAGTTCCGCTCGCACCGTATCGCTTTTCAGGTTATTGATGTCTTGTTTTGTGGGTGGGGGCTTTTCTCGCAGAAGGTCAATGGCTCTTCGGAACAGACCGTCCTTGCTGTGTCTGTCTGTGACGGATACGGAGAGAGGCAGCCTTTTATTCCTCCCTCGCTACCTCTCTTTCTCCCTCTTCTTCCTCAGTGTCTCATATCTGGCCCTGAGGGATGGAGTGCGTTTTTCTCTAACTCGGACTCCAGTCTTCCCCCATCTCTATGCCTCCTTTACCTCACAAACAAACAGGATAAACGGTACACATACCTTATGCTTTGACAGCTCTCTATTGTCGCATTGCCATGCGCAATTGTCTTGTGCCTCATCAACAGTATCAGAGGCATGGAGTTTGTTGTTTGTGAGTGTAAGTGTTCATGAGATCGAGAGTGTTGAGAGCTAGGTCTGTCACATTTTTTATGAACTTTTTATTTAACTAGGCAAGTCAGTTAATAAGAACAAATGTTTATTTACAATGGCGGCCTACCGGGAAACAGTGGGTTAACTGCCATGTTCAGGGGCAGAACAATTCAGAGACAATTGTGCATGATTTTCTGCTGGTTCATTAGTACAATGTGGGTGTGGTTGACAGGTTGATTGACACAACATATGATCAGTATTGTACGCCTCTAATCCTGTCTCACCTATTCCCAGCGCCCTCGCTTGTCATGCCTGGTAGGCAGAGGGACAAAGGGGCAGATCGGTGAGGGTATAGAGCCATAGAGCCATTTGATAAGAGTCCTGGTAAGAAGGGTAAGAGAGGGTTATGAGGGGTTTTTGTGGGGGGGGAGGGGGGGTAGCCCTGCATGGCATTCCGCTAGTCTGAGAATCAGTGGGCCCCGGTAACCCCTGGCAGGCACTCAGCGATTCAGCCCCCACTACACTGACCCCAGACCAGCCAGTGAGGTAGACAGCCAGGCTGAGGGAGACCGCTAGAGGCTGAGAAATTAAAAAGTATTCTTCCCATGGGGCCACTCAGGGGCATGTAATTAAACAAATCACATTCCTCCTGCCGGGACCAAAATTGGGGAGAAGGCGCTTTGGGATAAGGCCATTCTGTTCCCACAGCGGTGTGTGTGTGTGTGTGTGTGTGTGTGTGTGTGTGTGTGTGTGTGTGTGTGTGTGTGTGTGTGTGTGTGTGTGTGTGTGTGTGTGCGTGCGCGCGCACGTGTGTGTGTGTGCGCGCACGTGTGTGTGTGTGTGTGTGTGCGTGTGTGTGCGCGCACGTGTGTGTGCGCGCACGTGTGTGTGTGTGTGTGTGTGCGTGTGTGTGTGTGTGTGTGTGTGTGCGCGCACGTGTGTAAAACTCCATCTTTGCCACAGCAGTGTAAATATTTACAAGCCGATCGACCTCCGATAGGAGGCCGTAATATCACAAGGCTTCCATGTTGTTCAATCATTAATAACGGGAATCCCTTAATTTGCTGAGTATTGGAAAACAGAGTGAGCCGACTTAAGCCGTGTAGTTTGTTTGGATAATAAACACAGTGGAAGGAGGCCAGACTCTTTCCTTTAACCTTGTTTTAACAGGAGCACAACGACTTGACATTTCAGAGCTTCCAGGAGACACACAATTCAATGAAGATGTTGTGGAGGTCGACCCTGGATGAACTTTTGGGAGCAAACAGAAACAATCTCTACGAAGTAGCAGAACAGATCTGCTCTCCCGAGATCAGCCATGCGTTGCACTTCCCTCTGCTGTGTAGTTCCTAAAGTTATTTATAAATAGTTCAGGGACGATTTGCTCCTAAACCTCCTCCGGTTAGAGTGTGTAACTATTATTGCATCATTGAGCTAATTTGCTTGAGTAAATGACCACAGGGACCCCTGAATAATCATTCAAAATCACTTTGAGATCATTCACGTAGAAACCTCAGCAGGTTATTCTTGGCTTTTAGGAAAATGGACCGTCTGGGAACGTTCACTCAGCGGTTCAGTCAAGAGGTGAAGCCGCAGGTGCGGAGGGAGATATTTATTGTAAAGGTGGAGAGGGGATACAGTCCTAAGCCACGTCCCAAATAGCACCTTATTCCTTATATAGTGCGCTACATTTGACCAGAGCCCAATGGACCCTGATCAAAGGTAATGCACTGCATAGGGAATATGGTGCCATTAGAGACGCATCCTAGTAACCCTCCCATCCAACAACTCAAATGAGCCGAGGAGGAAGCACCACCGGGGATCCGCTGAGGGATTGAACAGGGAGATGAACTGAAAAGCATCTTGCAGTTCCTTCAATTAGAGGAAGTTGGAGGTGCCCCAAAGCACACACTGCCTCGATGAAAAAGCGATCACAGTTGCTTGACTAAATCGGCTTCCAGGGTGTGTTCTGCACATGGGCTATGTTTTGTCTGATGTTCATAGCTAGTTGTCTCTGAAAAGACTTGCTTTGTAGCACAGGGGTCTCCACTCTCACACACATACGTGCACGCACACACGCACTCACACACACGCACACACACACACACCAAAAGGACAAGGCCAAGACACCATTTTTCATCCCTTTTGGCTTGTTTGAATTCAATCGCGTGCCCTTCAGGTTGTGTCATGCTCCCAGTACATTTCAGCATCTCCTGGAGTGCATGTGGGTCAGTGTTGTTGTCCCCTTAGTGCCAGCCAGGGATCCACGGCTAGGGGGAAGAGGAGTGCAGTGTGAGATAAAGCTCCAAGCCAGGTTACAGGATAGGGCATGCTCTGCTCTCCAAATACACTCCGCATTGACAGTCACAAGAGCAAACACACATTGAGGGGGAGGAAGTCACAGAGGGAAGGAGAGGAGACACAACCCAGGACAGTAGACTGTTTGTTCTCTCCGACTCGCCCCAGTGACGAATAAACACAGCTTTAAGAGGAGAGGAAAATGTGCTTCAGGTGTCTGGAGAGCCAAAGCTATTATGCAGGCATCATGGAGGCATAGAAACGGAGAGAAACACTCCAAACACAATGAGTGCGAAAGAAACATCCTGGGTGTTGTTTGGGAACGGCTAACAGTGGAAAGGCAAGACAAAGACCTTAGAGCCATAGGATCACCATTCAAGTCTCAGGTCATCACGTCTGAAACACGGTAGTCGGCGGCCCATTGAGATTCAGTGAGCTGCTGCCCAAGCCGCCAAAGTGTCAGTGCCTCCCTGTCTCATGTACCCAACCGGTTGGCACCAGGCATTTAATACTAATTAACAAAAGCTGTGCGGGAGCCAGAGGAGCTGTTATGTTCTTCGGCGGCGAGGGGGTGAGGGTGTAAAGAGACATTGTTTATGTGCAGTGTTGCGTGCTCTGACATCAGCTGTCTGTAAACGCTGGCCTTCAATAGCCCCCCCCCCCTCTGATTAAACAAATGAACGCAGCGCATGAGGAAGCCCAATCGCGAGCGCCAGACTTTAACAGTAACGTTATGCAGTGGGGTGCCACGTTCCTTGTTCCCGGGAGGCCCGTTTCCAATATTAACAGCACTCTTTAGCTCAGTAATCATTCTAAGATGTCAAAATGTCGCAGTCTGTCCGGGCACACTATCTATAACAATTTATGTCTGCGGTATTCAAATAAATGTTAAGCTGAGATGAAAACAGGGCCAGTTCAAAGTGTGTCCCCCCCCCCCCCCCCAGTATCTTGAAATCTTTACAAAGCCCACAAAGCTGTCCCGAGTATCTTGACTTGGGCACCACCCTAAATAAATTCAGCTCCATTTCAGACGAGTGCCAAGAATGGTAATTGATGGGGCTGACCAGTAATGCCTTGAATGCAAACACTTTGGGGCCAATCAGACTTAGGAAATGTACGCCTTTCCTACACATACTCTTCCTACACACTACTAAGTATTAAATAAATAGTCTGTCGACAATATTCAAGCTGAAAGGTACACAGTAATGTGTTATTCAGTGTTACCTCATTCAGTCGCCTCACACGCTCTGCAGGTGGCTACCTTGCGGGCTCTAAATACATTCAAATCAACTGCTGAAAACCCCTCCCACTTGCTGGCCAACATATTTTCTCGTGGAGTTTTCATTCAATAGGCTTTTCGGTACAATTATCTCAAGCCATCCCTTTTGGTTTGAATATTTTCCACAGACTCACTAGAATATAATGAGAGAACCGGTTTCACAATAGTCTTATAAATACCCTATTCCTCACTAGTCATGAAACTGTAGCCTAATGACAACGGTTCAGTAATGGTGAACAGGATCCAGGTTTAAACTGCTACGTGTGCTCTTAGTTCCATAATGATTGAGATAAGCTACATGTTCGACATCATTGCACAACGTTAGCCTAATACGACCAACTATTGCTAGAGACTCTCAGGAACAAATACACAGACGTGACAGAGGAAAGAAAGGTAAAATAAATGGTAATGGAATGATACAAAATGTAGGCTACAAATTGAAGTAAACTAACACAAAAGTGTATGTGGGTGTTAATGACAGTGGCTCCCAATAGTGTTTAAAATTACGATTATACAAATAGTTCAAAATACAGCTGACAAAAAGCCTGGGCATGCAGTTGAAGTCGGAAGTTTACATACACCTTAGCCAAATACGTTTATTTTTTTATTTATCAGTTTTTCACAATTCCTGACATTTAATCCTAGTAAAAATTCCCTGTCTTAGGTCAGTTAGGATCACCACTATATTTTAAGAATGTGAAATGTCAGAATAATAGTGGAGAGAATGATTTATTTCAGATTTTATTTCTTTCATCACATTCCCAGTGGGTCAGAAGTTTACATACACAAACGTTTCTGGCAACCTTCCACAAGCTTCCACAAGCTTCCCAAAATAAGTTGGGTGAATTTTAGCCAATTCCTCCTGACAGAGCTGGTGTACCTGAGTCAGGTTTGTAGGCCTCCTTGCTCACACATGCGTTTTCAGATCTGCCCTCAAAAGTCCTATAGGATTGAGGTCAGGGCTTTGTGATGGCCACTCCAATACCTTGCCTCTGTTGTCCTTAAGCCATTTTGCCACAACTTTGGAAGTATGCTTGGGGTCATTGTCCATTTGGAAGACCCATTTGCGACCAAGCTTCAAGTTCCTGACTGATGTCTTGAGATGTTGCTTCAGTATATCCACATAATTTTCTACCTCATGATGCCATCTTTTTTGTGAAGTGCACCAGTCCCTTCTGCAGCAAATCACCCCCACATCATGATGCTGCCACCAAAGTGCTTCAAGATTGGGATAGTGTTCTTGGGCTTGCAAGCCTCCCCCTTTTTCCTCCAAACATAACGATGGTCATTATGGCCAAACAGTTCTATTTTTGTTTCATCAGACCAGAGGACATTTCTCCAAAAAGTACGATCTTTGTCCCCATGTGCAGTTGCAAACCGTAGTCTAGCTTTTTATGTCGGTTTTGCTGAGCGGCCTTTCAGGTTGATGAGCGGTATGACGGCTGAGCGGCCTTTTTATGTTGATATAGGACTCCTTTTACTGTGGATATAGATACTTTTGTACCTGTTTCCTCCAGCATCTTCACAAGGTCCTTTGCTGTTGTTCTGTGATTGATTTGCACTTTTCGTACCAAAGTACGTTAATCTCTAGGAGACAGAACACATCTCCTTCCTGAGCGGTATGACGGCTGCGTGGTCCCCTGGTGTTTATACTTGTGTACTATTGTTTGTACAGATGAACGTGGTACCTTCAGGCATTTGGAAATTGCTCCCAAGGATGAACCAGACTTGTGGAGGTCTACAATTTTTCTTGGCGGATTTCTTTTGATTTTCCCATGATGTCAAGTAATGAGGCACTGAGTTTGAAGGTAGGCCTTGAAATACATGTACAGGTACACCTCCAATTGACTCAAATTATGTAAATTAGCCTATCAGAAGCTTCTAAAGCCATGACATAGTTTTCTGGTTTATCAGTGGTCTTGTATGTCTTCCATTTCCTAATAATTGCTCCCACAGTTGATTTCTTCAAACCAAGCTGCTTACCTATTGCAGATTCAGTCTTCCCAGCCTGGTGCAGGTCTACAATTTTGTTTCTGGTGTCCTTTGACAGCTCTTTGGTCTTGGCCATAGTGGAGTTTGGAGTGTGACTGTTTGAGGTTGTGGACAGGTGTCTTTTATACTGATAACAAGTTCAAACAGGTGCCAATAATACAGGTAACGAGTGGAGGACAGAGGAGCCTCTTAAAGAAGAAGTGACAGGTCTGTGAGAGCCAGAAATTTTGCTTGTTTGTAGGTGACCAAATACTTATTTTCCACCATAATTTGCAAATACAGTGCCTTGCGAAAGTATTCGGCCCCCTTGAACTTTGCGACCTTTTGCCACATTTCAGGCTTCAAACATAAAGATATAAAACTGTATTTTTTTGTGAAGAATCAACAACAAGTAGGACACAATCATGAAGTGGAACGACATTTATTGGATATTTCAAACTTTTTTAACAAATCAAAAACTGAAAAATTGGGCGTGCAAAATTATTCAGCCCCCTTAAGTTAATACTTTGTAGCGCCACCTTTTGCTGCGATTACAGCTGTAAGTCGTTCAGTTTATCAGTTTTGCACATCGAGAGACTGAATTTTTTTCCCATTCCTCCTTGCAAAACAGCTCGAGCTCAGTGAGGTTGGATGGAGAGCATTTGTGAACAGCAGTTTTCAGTTCTTTCCATAGATTCTCGATTGGATTCAGGTCTGGACTTTGACTTGGCCATTCTAACACCTGGATATGTTTATTTTTGAACCATTCCATTGTAGATTTTGCTTTATGTTTTGGATCATAGTCTTGTTGGAAGACAAATCTCCGTCCCAGTCTCAGGTCTTTTGCAGACTCCATCAGGTTTTCTTCCAGAATGGTCCTGTATTTGGCTCCATCCATCTTCCCATCAATTTTAACCATCTTCCCTGTCCCTGCTGAAGAAAAGCAGGCCCAAACCATGATGCTGCCACCACCATGTTTGACAGTGGGGATGGTGTGTTCAGCTGTGTTGCTTTTACGCCAAACATAACGTTTTGCATTGTTGCCAAAAAGTTCAATTTTGGTTTCATCTGACCAGAGCACCTTCTTCCACATGTTTGGTGTGTCTCCCAGGTGGCTTGTGGCAAACTTTAAACGACACTTTTTATGGATATCTTTAAGAAATGGCTTTCTTCTTGCCACTCTTGTTAATAATGATTGTTGTCCTATGGACAGAGTCTCCCACCTCAGCTGTAGATCTCTGCAGTTCATCCAGAGTGATCATGGGCCTCTTGGCTGCATCTCTGATCAGTCTTCTCCTTGTATGAGCTGAAAGTTTAGAGGGACGGCCAGGTCTTGGTAGATTTGCAGTGGTCTGATACTCCTTCCATTTCAATATTATCGCTTGCACAGTGCTCCTTGGGATGTTTAAATCTTGGGAAATCTTTTTGTATCCAAATCCGGCTTTAAACTTCTTCACAACAGTATCTCGGACCTGCCTGGTGTGTTCCTTGTTCTTCATGATGCTCTCTGCGCTTTTAACGGACCTCTGAGACTATCACAGTGCAGGTGCATTTATACGGAGACTTGATTACACACAGGTGGATTGTATTTATCATCATTAGTCATTTAGGTCAACATTGGATCATTCAGAGATCCTCACTGAACTTCTGGAGAGAGTTTGCTGCACTGAAAGTAAAGGGGCTGAATAATTTTGCACGCCCAATTTTTCAGTTTTTTATTTGTTAAAAAAGTTTGAAATATCCAATAAATGTCGTTCCACTTCATGATTGTGTCCCACTTGTTGTTGATTCTTCACAAAAAAATACAGT